>NW_008333042.1:1049453-1117703 GCF_000622305.1 Nannospalax galili
ACATTTCTAGGTTTACAGATGAATTATTACGCTTATATAATCTTTTACTCATTATAAACTCTATAAGACATAAAATTAAATGAGGTTCCAACGTTTAAAAAAGATCTCCACTGCGTTGTCAGATCGTACAAATTATCTTTTTATTTACTGAAGCTTTTAACCAGTATTTTTCTTTAACAAGAAAAATATGAAATAAATAAAAATATTATGTGGGCAAAATAAAACTGTTATTATAGGATGATTATATACATGAACTACTAAAAGAATCATGAAGAGCTGAATCGTACAAATCTTTCGCCTTTTTACTGAAGCTTTTAACCAGTATTTTTCTTTAACAAGAAAAATATGAAATAAATAAAAATATTATGTGGGCAAAATAAAACTGTTATTATAGGATGATTATATACATGAACTACTAAAAGAATCATGAAGAGCTGAAGGGTCCATTTAGGTCAAAGCATATGCTCAGCTAGAGAGAGAACCTGAGTTCAATCCTAGCACTACAAGAAAACTATAATAAATAAAAAATGTAAAACGCAGTAAATAAAAAGATAAATCTACACATTAAGTTTTAAGTTTATTACCCCTATAGTAAAATGTATAATTTATTGCAGAAATTGATTAAAGGAGATTTAAATAATTGGAAGAATATATTAAGTCCATTAATCACAAAAGTTACTATAATAAAGATTATTAATTCCTTATAAATTCAAGGAAATCTAAGCAGGATGACAGAATAATTTTATTCATTTAGAAATCAATACACTGGTTTTATTACTTAATGTATGGAAATACAGGTAAACTTAAAGGAAGAAGTAATTGCGGGATCAAATTATGCAGATGAAGATAGTCAATGTTGTCAATTAGGCAGTGTACATCTGTACAAGGGAGCAGAAGAACGGAGAGCCCAGAAGCTTCCCTTATGCCTGCCTATGAGCAGAGTGGAACTGCTTCTCCTGTTCTAGACCAACTGCTAGACCATCTGATTTTTTTGAAAGCCAACAGAAATAAACCTTATCACACAAAAGTTGCATGTGCTGTTCATAACAGTGTCAAATTTAATACATGCAAATGAATGAAAATAAAATATCCACAAAATTAGTATATAGAAGCATGCTATAATTAACATATTATTAAAGCAGAGTGCTATACCTAGCAATAAATATAAATGATGCATATCTATAAATACTGATAAAGATAAGCAAAGTACAGCTATGCATCAGAAATATGTATTTGGTTAAAAAAAAGTTAGAAATAGGAGTATATACTGGATAATTCTACCTGAAAATATTTCAAAAGTATGAAAATATTAAACTGTGGTGGTAGGATTCAGGTAGTACTTCTACAGATAGGGGTAATATAAGCAAACTTTGGGCTGGTTTCTGTATTTCGAGCTATCTCTATTTTCACTTTACTAAAAAAATTCTTCATGATATTAAAAGTACACTCATCCTGAGTTCAGAATTATGTTCCTGTACTAAATTCTTCAATAAAATCGGCAATGTAGATTTCTATTGCACAATGCTGAATCAGGAAATTTGCATAGAGAGTTGTATATTTCAAGGTTCTTATGTGTTGATGAAGTCTACATCTTTGATTTAAATTATACACAGAAATTCTTGATGATAAAGACAATTTCAAGAAAACCTATACATTCTATTTGTCATATCACTGAGGAAAATTAATAAGAAGGAGCAATTATGAAGCAAATGTGTCATTGACATATGAATGAGCAAAAGAAGCACTGTTAAAGGAACAAAATGTTGACATCTTGCCACATCCTCCTGCTTCTTTACACTAGTTGCTAAACTGAATGAGGATTTGAACTACTAGAAATTGGGCTAAAATAACATCGGATCACATTCAGTTTGTGCCATAAAGTCTGGATGCAGTTGTTCTGTCCACAGGCACATGACACACAGCATGGACATCTTGCTTTCCTACAGCATTTGATCCAGCAAAAGATAGTACTGTGATATCTGGTGATATCACAGTAGGAATCCAGGAAATCAAGTTAGGCATGTTTGGATCTTGTGAGCATCTCTAATTCTTTATTATTATTATTATTATTATTATTATTATCATTATTATTATTATTATGTCTTTGAGTGTAATGTCTGCATGCAGGTAGGTGCACCCATGTCCCGAGGAGATCAGAAGAGGTGTCAGATCCCATGAAACTGGAGTTATGGATGGTTGTTAGCATCATGTGGATGCTGGGAATGAAATCCAGGTCCTCTGCAGGAGTAGCCAGTGGCTATTAGCTGCTGAGCAAGCGTGGGAGTAACAGGTAAGAAAACACAAATGACTCAGGATGGAAAATATAAGGGGATGTACATTAAAGGAACAATACATAGTTTATTGGAAATTAAATATATTAAATAAATACAGACCACTTTTTAAAAAGTATTTTATGCCAGGCGTGGTCGTGCATGCCTGAAGTCCCAGCACTTGGGAGGCAGAAGCAGGCGGATCTCTGTGAGTTCCAGGCCAGCCTGGTCTACATAGTGAGTTCCAGGACAGCTGGGGCTACAGGGAGACCTTGTCTCAAAAAGACAAAAAAAAAAAGTATTTTATTTATTATTTTTATTGTATGTGCATGAGTGTAATGCCTGCAATCATGTAAGTGTACATATGTTGTGCAATGCCAACAGAGGTCAAGAAGTGAGAAGAGGAACTGAAGCTGCAGACAGATGTTAACCACCATGTGGATGCTGGGAACCAAACCAGGGCCTCTGCAAGAGCAACCAGTCTTCTTAACCTCTGAGCCACCTCTCCAGCCCCATGGCCACTTTTTTGAAAATAAGAATTAGACTGGTACAACATCTTGAGAAATGGCTTATCCTAGATACAGCAGTTAAAGAATGCCAGGATGCCTAAAGGGGAGACTGGAAGGATGTGAGTACAGAGATAGCAGGATGCAGGGAAGCTGAGGCCTGCTCCAGAGAGATGTCTAGGAGGAATGCCCCTTGACCTGACGCACTGTTCTCCAGAGTATATCTAGCTGGTTTCATCAAGAGGAATTCATCAGTTGCCAGCATTGGGTAACTTTCCTTATAATCTTGCAAAAGGCCCTCATTTGCTTTACATTTTCTATATTTTACATTTGAATTGTCTTAATTTAATGCTCTTCATGAACACTCTTGACAGTCTTCTACACGCTTTTATGAAGTTGCCAGATTTCGTGTCATACTGATGAGTTAATAATGTTTAACAAATATTGAAATTAGAAAAAAGATAAAAATTTGATGAGAGAAGTTAGGTATTAGAGGAGGCATTTCATATTAACAGCTATAGAATTAACCAGTATATATTGAGTTACTAAATATATTTTCCCAGAATTCACTGCCAGAATTATATTCCCAATACATATGAGGATAACTACAGTTACATATTAAGTGTTTTTCTTCAATAATATTGAATAAAGAAGAACAGCAACATATTTTAACAATTAGTATAAATCTGATTATTTTCTTCAATAAGTTTGACTTCCAATGCACTGGGATAGTAAGATGCAATCCTTACCCCATAGCCCAAGGTGAAACTAAGTTCACCTGACTGATCTGAAGATTAAATCAGTATATCTACTTACAAGCAACAGTACCATAACATTGATCTGATGATAAATAACGCAGCTCATACTTAAAGGCCATGGACGTTTGTTTCTGCAACATCCTCAAGTACAATTTTCTTGGTTCCCTAGAGGAGGGGATGAAAAAATTGCTCAAGTGGAAAGACACTCAGTTAAAATCTCTATCTACAGAGATAAAATGGAACAAGAATTTCGCACATTTTTATCAGTCTTCTTTAATTAAAAGATTTGAGAATACATTTGTATGATCTCTGTAATCATTTTTCTACATTGTAAATATATTAAAAATACAAGTTATTCTCAAATTGAGATTACAATGTGCTTTTATAAACAGAAGTAACGGAAAAGATACTAAGCTTCTGGTACTGAGTACCCACAATTTATGTGGAAAAGCTCATGGAAAAATCTTTATGTAAAACATCTTTATAAATTCCTACATGGCAGACAGAACTTACAGAAAACTTCACTGACTCATAGACCCAGACCATCTTGTCATCTTGAGTGTAAATGAGACTTATGGATATGATAACTTTCATATTCATGATTGTACTATAGTATATGGTAAAAGAGATTTTGTAAATATAAATGTAAATGTAATTAAGGTACCTAATCAGGTTCTTCGGGTAAGTTTGGCTTAATCAATGGTATTTTTATTTTATGTGTAGAGTGTATTGGCTGCATGCATAAAAGTGCGCCAGTGATTTTGCAGTACTGGCATATGTCAGAAGACGGACTCCAGACAGAGGGTTGTTAGATGCCATGTGGGTACTCTGAAAGAGCTGATAGTGCTCTTAACTGCCTAGCCATCTCTTCAGCCCATCCGTGGCATTCTTAAAAGATACAAAGAACAGCTGGAAGCTGGATGCTGCTGGATTAGGAAAAGCACAGGATATTCTGGGACAGGTCATTGTGGAAAGAACCTGAGAGACAACATCCAAGTGCTGAGAGTGAATCTCTGCTGAGGCTCCAAGGAGATACTCGTCAGATCTACAAGAAGAAGAACTCTGCAACACATGAGAGAGCTTAGAAAAGGAAGCAGAGGTTCCTGTGAGAGCCACAGCCCCTGCCAGCACCTGACTCCACCTTGTGAGAAAAGGGAGGCTCTATTGCACCTCTAGATCACATAAAGTAAAAGCTAGAAAGTAATAGGTCAATGTTGCTTTGAGACATTGAAAAGTTTAAGCAATTTCCTACCCAGCACTAGAAAACTAATACATAATCATGGAAGCCTTGCCACCCAGGCGTTATTACCTTCAATTTAGAATAATAATGGAAATGGAGGCTCAGAGAGGCTAAGTGGCAGAACTGGGATTGTATGAAACTCTGCCAGACCCACAAACACATGCCTCTGGTCTCCCCATAATCAGGTTATTGTTTAACTACCCCATAAAACTTTATTTCATTCATAAGATGAAGCATCATGTTAATATAATCCTGAAAATTATGAGACAGAAAAAAAACAAGCAATTCCTTCTCCTTAGAAAGATTTTTGCAATAGGCTTTATCCATGGGATATGATTTCTAATTCATCTTGGTAATCTAATATTTTAGCCACTACTCAATGTTCATTTACCATGTGTCACCATGTTGCTAAAACATTTTTCAAGCATTATTGCATTTAACACTCATAATATTATGAGATAGCTGCTATCCCAAACTATCAAATGTGGACCTGAGGCACAAATAAAGTCATTTCTTCAAAGGCACATATCTAATACATAGTAAATTTGCAATTTAAAGCTGTGCACCTGATTGTAAATGTTGCACTTAATCATTGTATTTTAATTTTTCTGGCTCATTCTTGACCTACTTTTACATCTCCTGCACTTACAATTTTCAGCCTGCCTCTGCATCTTGCTCCTTCTTCTGCAATTCACATCTCTCATACCATTAACTCCGACCTAATGTATCCATAGGCATAGTACAATAAATTATCGCATCTTATTATAGGTCATGTACTTGTGGAAGAAAAGTAGATTTATTAATGAATAAGGTGGAATAAAGCTTCTCCTTTCAATATGTTACTATGTAGGGCAAGAGGACATTACAAAAATAACTGATTCGCAGAGAGAAATCTGATCACCAAAACCTGATATAGTCACAAAAGAAAATTGGAAAGAAGCAGCCATTTGGTAAAGGGGAGAGAGAAGGAGGAGAGTGAAAGGAAGGAAGACAGAGGGGGGAGAGAGGGGCATAAAGAAATTGGGCAACATAAGACCTTTGCTGTTCTGTGGGTCATGCAGAAATCATGCAGATATGGGATAGGTGAATTTTGGATTTAATCAGGATTAGAGATTTGCCAAGCAAGACCCTCATTTGATAGCTAAGTGGTGGATTAAAACTTGCACTGTATTCTGTTAATTTTAATTATACACTACATTACAGATAATGATATTAGAACAATTTTAAGCATGGAAAGAGGTGGTGAATGGGTTCATGACATGGAAATCTTAGCACCCTGTGAGGGTAAATCAGAATTATAGAATATGGCATTAGGGCCTTAATAGGATTATTGGGACATGGCCAATGCATTGCTGTGGAGATTTTAAGTGTTAAAGGAAGATGAAATGACATTGTGCAAAGAATAAGCAAAGCTTTGAGTTCCTTCCTCACCTTTGCTAATGGAAGTGGGTAGTGAATTGGCAAGTCCTGGCAATTTTTTTTTAATTCTGACAGATTGTAAATGTGGAGACAGGGGAGGGGCAAAGTCTGACAGAGATCTGAGCTTCCAAATATCTTCATTTAATATAAAGAAGGATGTTTTAAAAAAAAGACTTAGATTGCATAACTCGACTGCACTGGGATTTATTTACTTTCCTCAGATTCTTCAATGTTCACCTGATTTACAGATTTCTCAGTTCATCTGCATCTAAACAAGAGTGCCTAAAACTTGCACATTTTAATCCTGTCAGACTTTTGCAGCAAGATCAATGTGAGAGCAGCAAGATCAATGGAGAGACAGAATAAGGTAAGAAGTTAACAAGAGGCCCTATGTTTTCTTAAAATCATATCTCTCTTCCAACTGGAATGTGTCTTCCTTACTTTTATGCTTAAAAGTATAATTATGCTGTCTATTATTTATAAGTGACTTCTGAAGTTTTATTTCAAATATTATTGACTGAATGGCAAAAAAAAAATAATGATTCAGCTATACCATCTGATCTCCAACTGCATGGAATGAAAAGCTATGGAAATTTAAATTGATTATTTTGATGGATTATTTGTGGAAGAGATAATAGTTATATATAAATCTCAGTAATGAATATTTTCATCTTACCCTCCTTTGACAACTATTCTTCACAAAGGAAGTAAGGCAGTAACAATTATAACAACGATTATACTGTGCAAAGGCACAAAGCACATAACCTAGATTGTAATGCTGAGATATGTAGAACCTAAAACAGATATATGTGACTTTTGAAGAAATGATATATCTCAAGTATTAGAACATACAAATTTAAGAAAGCTTACATCTTCTCAAGCAATATACACCTGAAATTTTTCTACCAGGCCTGATATTGACTTGTCCAAAGCAGTTGTTACCTTATAACATGAAAAATGAGATTACAGTGTCCTATGGAACTGATGTAAGGATCAGAAATTCAGAGCATGCCTCAAATATGCAGTACATTTATACCATAATCCCAAGTGTTACTTTGGCCATTAATTTTTAAAAAAATTGACGTCCTGGGGTGTGCATAGTGGGATGTACCTAGTTATAAAGCAGTTGCCTAGGCTCTGGTTTGATTCCCAGCAACTCAAATACACAAAAAAGAATTGAGCAGAATCAAGATCTCCTAAGTCACATGTTTATCAATGCCTGAAAGTCTGAATCCTTACAGACATATGCAGACTAATCTGTAGCAATCCCAAAGCTATATGGTTCATAGTGAAATTCTTATTAATTGAAAACAGAATTTTTACGTATTTCACGCATTTGCATAATTGGAAATTTCAGAAACAGTTTAATAAATCCTTAAAACATGAGTGGAAAGGCAGGCAGGGATCCCGCGGCAGTTCCTCTTGTAGGCGGCTGCTGCAATGCTCTTGAGCCACATGCATCCTTTCCAGGTATATATTTTCATAGTGCCATCTCACTGACATACCCTCCTCAGGCCTTTGCCTTTGTCTCTTTATACTGCGATTCAGCCTCCATTTCACCAGGGTTATATGTCAGAGTCCAGGAGGACTAGACCCCTGTCATTGTCCGCTGTTGGGATCTCTCAGGTCTCCCAGGCCGCGATACCATTATCATTTTTAAACCCTTCGGAAAAATTGTTAGCCATGAGAAATTTCAAACACATGCAGAATAATTTAAATAGTAAAATAAAGCCCCATGTATCCATCATCTCCCTTTCATAAATCAGTGCTCTATATTTTTGACTCATAAATACCAATCCTAATACTAGCCTTCTTTAGTTAATTATTATAGTATAAAGTCTTTTTGGAAGTAAACTCAAGTACACTGAATTCTTTGCATCTAAACTATACAATGGTGACAAATCAAGGCACTGATTAGTCAGAGTCTTAGTGCTCATAAGCTGTTTTTGCTGTTCTGGGAAACTTCCCTTTATGCCTACCTGCACAGCCACCTGACAGAGACTACTGTTTCTCTGATATTTATCTTCATGGATTAATTTTTCCCCATTCAAGAACATGATATGAAAGCATCATTTTGGACTTTGCCGATTTCGTCTTTCACACAGAATCCTGTCTATAGGATTCATTCATACTGCTTCAGATAGCAGTGCTCTGTTCCCCAGTAGGCTGAGTATATCCTACTGGATGCCTGTGCCATGGTTTATGGGTTCATCTCATTGTTCGAGGGGCCTTGAAGCCTTGGTGCATCATGAGTAAAACGTCTATCAGCATTCTTTCATGAGTTTTTAAAATAAATATTTGTATTTATCTTCAGTTGAAATGCAAACAAGTACACATCACACACTCTAATGAGAATTTGATATTTACAGTGAAAAGAAATAGCCAACTGTTTTCAGAGGCTTTATCATGTCAAATTCTATGAGCAATGTGTAACATTCCTGGTTTTTTTCCATCTTTTAGTCAACATTTTGTTTGTTAGATTTTATTTAAAAGCTTTTAAAATAAAATTTTATACTATTTAATATATCAATATGCCAATAAACTCATCCATTTAAAAGGTATAATCCAATATTTTAAGAATACTTACAGAGTAAAGTAGAACAAAGAGGAAGACTGCATTTTTTTACTGGACCTGAAAGCTTTCCTTATCCACATCTCCTCCCAGTGTCTCTTCTCTTTAGTCATATCTGAACAAGGCCACAAGAAGTCTCTTACCAGCTTTCCATTAACACTGGAGGAAAGTTTTCAAATAATGCAACACTGGTCCCTAAATAATAATACTCATTCTGGACTCTCTTTCTAGCCAGACCGAGAGCCAACACCACTGAGCTCTGGTTGACTTCTGTTGCTGTGATAAACACCATAGCCAAAATCAACTCCGGGAGGAAACAGACCATCACTGAGAGAAGGTAGGACAGGACCTAGGAACTGAATCAGGCTGCTTACTAGCTTTTGCTTTGACTTTCTCCCTGTTGGTGTTTTTATATAGCCTAGGCTATATAGGGATCATGAGGCCCAGAGCAGGCTTGGCCCTCCCACATCAAACACCCATTAAGACGATTTCTTACAGACAAATCCACAAGCCAATCTGATCTGGGAAATTTCTCAACTGAGGTTCACTCTTTCTAGGTGACTCTAGGTTTGTTTCGAGTTGACAATAAAAAGTACCCCACACACTTCCTCTCACTCTAGTCACCTGGACTGGCTAATATCTGCTTTGTTCTTTCTGGAGATTCCCATGATAATGAACAGTAAACCCTGCTGTATCCTCCTGGTGTCTGTGGATCATCAGCCTTCTTCCATAGGCCAACTGTAGATCCTAACACCCACAGAATGACTATAAAATACTGTATAACCACATTGTTTAATTTTATACATTTTCACCTCTTCAAAAAGAAACCTCATAGACTTTCATAGGCATTTTCTATTCTCTGACTCCCTCAGCCTTGGGCAAGAAATCTGCATACATATTTTCATATTCTGGATCATTTATGTATGTGTAATCACACAGTAGGCAGCTCTTTTTGACTCCTCTTTCTTCTTAGCACAGTCATTTAGAAGTTCATCCATTCATGTTACACAGCATGTGGCATCCCACGCCTTTAATTACTCAATAACGTTGTAGGAAAATGCATTCTGTGCAATCATTCATTAGCTGACATTTGACTTTCCCCAAGTTTAGGATTATTGTGAAGAATAATATGTCTTGCCTTAGACTGTGTAGAGATAGGTCTTCATTTATCTCAAGTACTCATGAGTTAAATTGCTCAGTCATAGATTAACCTGTTTTAACATTATCAGAAACCACCAAACTGTTTCCAAATTGATCATCTGTTTTGCATTAGCAATGTATAGCCTGGTGAAATTTCTCTACTTTGAGAGTACTTGTTTTGTGTGTCGGCTTTGGATTTTAAATTGTTCTTCCTTTTACTCTTTAGTTTAAAATTTTGGAGAAATTGGCTTTAAATTATTTTACTTGATCTAATTTTTTAAATTTCATAATAGAAATTCAAATGTAGAAAGCATGTTAACTATAATAAATTCAAGGGGTCACATACATTTACTATAATTTTTAGCTTATAGAGTTAACAATGGTAAGAAGACAGTAGACCACATATGTACATCACAACAAAAGTAATACTTAGATGTGAAAAAAAGATGAGTCAGAAACAAAATCCTGCGACTTTTGTGTTCCCCAAAAGTTCATGTGTAAGAGACTTAACTCCCACTGCCCCAGGATTAAGTGGGCCTGATGAGAGGCAACTGACTCATGAGGGCAGAGCCTCATTATCAGGAGAGTGAATTGGCTACTCTGAGAGCAGAATGGGTTGTTATAAGAGCCTGTCAGCCTCTCTCAGTGTCTCTCCTGCATGCTCACTGCCACTGCCACTATGTAACCTTGGATAATACAGCTGTGAAGCCCTTGTAGAAGCTGCACCATGCACCTACCCACCCCAGGCTCCAGAACTATGAGGCCCAAATTTTCTTCTATAATCCCAGTGCTTGGAAGGCAGAGGCAGGTGGATCTCTGAGTTCATTGCTAGCCTGGTCTACATAGTGAGGCTAGCTGGAGCTAATGGGAAATCCTGTCTCAAAAAAAAAAAAGCTACACATACAATGTATACTCTGTTGTTGCAACAGTAAATGGCCTTAAACAAAATGGATTAAGAATATATTTTTATTTTTAAATATGTTATATATTTGTGTTTAAGTGTATTGCCTGCATGTGTGTAAGTGCACCCACATCATCCAAAGCTTGTGGAAGCCAGAAGAGGGCTTTGGATCCGCTGGAACTGGAGTTATGGACAGTGCTGGGAGTGGAACCTGGGTCTTCTGGAAGAACAGCAAGTGTTCTTAACCACTGTCCCTTTTCTCCAACCCCACATTTTTATGTTTACACTACCATAATTTCATTATCCAGTCATGGGTTTGCATGCATCTAGGCTCGTTCCATTTTATAGCAATTGTGAATAGAGCAGCAATGGACATGGTTGAGCAAGCATCTCTGTAGCAGAACGCAAGCTGGTTCAGATGCCCAGGAGTGGCAGAGCTGGGTCATACAGCAGTAGTATTTTTGCATTTTGAGAAACTTCCACCTAGCTTTCCATAGTAGCTGCACCAGTTTGCACCCACACCAGCAGTGAATAAAGGTCCTCTTTCAGGGGCTCTTCACACCCTTTCACACCCTTGCTAGCACTTGTCATTTAAGTTCTTGACAAGAGCTATTCTGACTGGGATGAGGGAGAATGTCAAAGAAGTTTTAATTTGCTGTTGGTTAAGTATGTTGAACACCTTTAAAAATATTTACTGCTTTTGTGTATTTCTTCATGTGAGAACAGTCTGTTCAGTTCTACAGCTCTGACTTTGGAATGCCTTTTCACTTGTTCTTTGGGGTTTTCTTTAGTTTTTTTCTATATTCTGGATATGAATCTTCTGTCTGAAGTGTGACCAGCGAAGACTTTTTTCACATTCTGAAGATCCTCTTCATTCCATTAGCAGTTTAATTTGCTGTAGAGAGGCTTTTTCCCCTTGGTCTACTGTTTGCCTTTTGTCCTGAGCAAATGGAGTCTTATTTAGAAAGCCTTTATATATGCCTATATTGTGAAATGCTTTCCCTACCTTTCACTGACCAGTGTCAGGTTTTATGTGGAGATCTTTGATCCATTTAGAGTTGCTTTGTGCTGGGTGAGATAAGGATGCAGTTTCATACTTGTACATGTAGATAGCCATTTTTCCAATATTATTTGTTAAAGAGGCTTTTATTTCTGCAGTGAATATTTTTGGCATGTTTGTCAAGAGTCAAGTACCTGTAGATGAGTACATTTATATCTGTATCTTCTATTCTGTTTCTTGGCTCAGAAAAAGAAATGCTGCAAGTTTTATCACATGTGTATTAATATGGGAATGGGTACACGTAGAAGTCAGGAAGTTAGAAAGAGCTTCATTAGGCAAAAAAAAAAAAAAGAGGCTGTGTAGGTGTGGTGAGGGATATAGAATACGTGTCATATGAAAGTTGGAGGGTAAATTCTTGGGCGAAACAAGTGGAGATCAGGAACAGGGAGCTGGGGAGGCAAGCATGGGAAAGGTCAACGAAAACAAAGTCAAATGAAGGCCAGTTTGAAAATTTTACCTAAATTCAGTCTCAAAACTAAAGAGTAAACATACTTAATAATTAAAAAAAAAATATTCAAGTGCTAGAGGTATAGTTCCGTGAGAGAGTACCGGTCTGTCACATAAGATTCTAGGCTCAATACACAACACCACAAGAAAGTGTTTGGTGAAGTGAAGTGTTTGACAATCACGGAAATACTCCAAGTGAACATTGTCACCCACGGCCAGTCTGGAGTCTGATCTGAGTGTGGCAGGCTCACCACTGCCGTGAAGGAGATGACTGGTTTGCCTGGCATCTATTCTGACTACCCTTGTGCCAAGCAGGAGGCAGCTTCAATCTGACTTGAGTGATGGCAACCTGTCCTCTCTCCTATCAGGTGTATGACTTTCCTATCTTGGAATGTTCTAACTCCTGATTTGATCGGCTCCTTTGAGGAATGTCCAGCCTAGAAAACCATCCCTGACATCAAATCAGTGGTCCCACAGCTTCCACCATAAAATGCATCATGTTTTCCTCTGCAACAAAGAACAAATGAAATAAATTATGTAATATCTAAAAATAAATATGGCGGCAGGCAAGAGTCCTTCATGTATGCCATCATTGCGACCTCTAATAACACTACTTGATTATTAATAGAACATTACCCTTGTTTAAAGCAAAGTTATTTTCTTAACACAGTCTAACTAAGTAAAGTTTTGGTTTTTTAAAAAATACCTTAAAGAAATAATAATTTATGTTAAAACTGTCATTTTTTTCTTTATCTTTTTTGACAGGATCTCCCTAGTCCCAGCCCTTCTGGAAGTCACGATGTGGTCCAGAGTGGCCTCTGCTTGCCTCCCAAGGGCTGGCAGTTGGCATTAAAGGCCTGTGCCACCACGTGTGGTGTAAAACTGACATTTTGGAACAATTTAGGAAAGGTGAATTTTCCAAAACATCAAATTAGGAGTAATCTCAACTTTTAACTTTTTAGTTTATTTATCTGTTTTTATCTGATGTGCATGGGTGTTTTTGCCTAC
Source organism: Nannospalax galili (assembly GCF_000622305.1). Classification (NCBI taxonomy): domain Eukaryota; kingdom Metazoa; phylum Chordata; class Mammalia; order Rodentia; family Spalacidae; genus Nannospalax; species Nannospalax galili. The sequence continues at coordinate 1,062,775 of NW_008333042.1, forward strand.
ATGTATGTAACTGTGACGACATATGCAGATGAGAGTATCAAATCCCCTGGAACTGGAGTTAAGGACAGTTGTTAGTCACAATATTGATGCTGGTAAACAAATCTGGGTCCTCTGCAAGAGCAACCAGTGCTCTTAAACAGTGAGTCATCTCTCCTGTCCTTAAATGTCACTTAATAATGTTAGAAAATATTTTATTTTTCCACACCTAATCTGCATTAATGCTCCAGTTTAAATAAATAAATGCTGAAATTGCCCAAAAGGTTACTAAAGGTGTGAATTATAAGAGAATGAGGCCTGGAATGTCTCTTACTCATCTGTTGCTAATTCATGGCTAAGGCATCTATACTAGAAAAGATTCACAAAAGACCATAAATATCGAAAAGATTTTGTAATGATGGATCGTTTACACATGAAGACCAAAAGAAATAGGGAAGCATATACTGCATACTTGGCTTTGATGAACAGTGGGCAGTGGGGCAGCAGTCTGGTAGCAGAGTGCCATGACCCCTTGATGAAGGAGGGGCTTGGCTCAGCCTGCGGCTTCAGTTTTGCCCTGTCTCATTGTCATTCCAAGTGAGACTCTCCTTCCTGGAGCTTTAGATTGGGCACCATTGGAATGTCTCATGAATCACTGCATTCAGTCATCCAAATGTTATGATGTGCTGCAGGGGCTTGAAGAGAGAGGAAGACAAAAGTGATTCTGTCATTTTCACTGTCTCTGGGACACCATGACACTGGCATCAAATACTGGGGTGTTATGACCTTAACCCCACAAGGACACAAGGAGGAAACTTTGACTTTAACTATTTAAAGAAAAATAATAATTTTTGCATGAGTTAATCTGAGATGGAAATATATTAAAATATGAGATTGTTATATATATATATATGTATATATATATATATATTAATTTATAGTGTCCTTAAACTGAAATCCGCTTAAGCAAATATGTATTTGTTTTGGGGTAGCCTTTCTTTATTTTCATTCCTAAAAGAGATCAATAAAGGAAAACAAGAAGCTTTAGTTTTTTAAAATTTATTATTATTATGTGTATGCCTGTCTTGCCTGCATAGAGTATTTATACCATGTCATGCAGCACCCACAAAGATCAGAAGAGGACATTGGGTACTGTGGAACTAGCATTAGAAATGGTAGTTAGCTGCCTTGCTGGGAACTGAACCCCAGTACTCTGCAAGAGCAGTCAGTGCTTTTAAATGCTGAGCCATCTCTCCAGCCAGAAGAAGATTTGAATATTTAAAGGACTCTGAAATCTATCATGAGGATACTTCATGTTGGAAAAATGAAGTTAAAAATTTTAACAAAAGTCTCTCTGGCACAAAATAATACCAGTGAAGACCCTGAATGTTATGTACTTAAGAAAAGTCCCCTAATGTACCCTTACTAATAAATGAATATCTGATAGACTTTCTCTAGCTCCAAATTGTTCTCAATTTGTAACTTGGAGTCTTTCAATAACACTGCAAGTATTGATGTCTTTCTAACAAATGGGTGAATAGAATTGTATAACATTCATATGATTAGTATAAATTTGTAATTTCTACATCATATGTAACATATATCTGAGACAAAGTTGAGGAATAAAGCATATCTTTTCTTATACCAAAAACTTTAAGGTTCAGGTTTTACCTATATAATATCTATACACCTATTCATCTATATATGTATGTATATACATATATACTTCACAGCATTTATCAAAGTATTAAAAACACTAAATACCAATTTAAGACAAAGCAAGTCTCCACAGTGCTGTAAGTAAGATAAAATGTAAATGAATTTACACAAGTGGTAAAAAGCATTTAAAGTATAACTAAATTATTTTCTACTCTAAAGTATCTTCAGATATTGAACTTTCCTGTGTCCGTAGTATGCAACTTCATTCTTCGAAGTACTATAGAAGCTGAGGGGAGTAAAACATAAATACTGTGCTTCAAATTTTGAAAACATAGTTGTTAGATATAGCACATTTATTATCTCTAGTACTTTCGCAATTAAGAAAATAATTGTCAGGTTATATTGGTGGTTATCACTTTTAGTAAGAGATATTAATGTCCTTTCCTTAAAATGTATTCATAGAGTAATTCATACTCTAATGAATACACTAATTACTTTTGAAACCAATGGTCCTTTTCTTTTTTATATATTTTTGTATATTATAACTGGTTATCAAAAGCAGACATCAGATATTTTAAAACCATGTATCCTCTTTTTATATAAATCATTCAATACACAGTAAAAGCAGATTTTTCTCTTATTTTTGTCATAATAAACCCATGAATCAAGACTGATGGATGCTATCACAATGTAGTTTTCTTCAAAGGGTACCAAATGTTCTTTGATCATATGAGAAATGATCAAAGTCTAAGGCTTTTTTAAATACTATGAAAATATTGGATTTAAGTATTTTCTTTGCTTCCTCTTTAAGTTAGTTCTTTGATAATCCATTTATTAAAAGAAAAATGAACAAAAGTAATATAATATACAGAATGAGATGATTGAGACACCATGCTAGTAATATTTATCACAGATTTATCATAACTGAAAAATTGGCCATTTATGTCAAAGTCATCTGTAATCTGAGTTTTTGCATTTCCTTCCCTTCAGATGCACTGTTCATTTTTCTTCTGAAATTTTTTGTTCAGAAAATTTTCTTTTTTATGGATGTTTCCCGTGTTTAGTTTTTTGTTAGAGTTGAGAATATCTTAAATATAAGTGAATTCATCAGTGCTAATGCTGTCAGAAACTGAGTCTATGGCTAGACCAACTGTCTAAAGTATTATACTGAAGTGAAAGCCACAGCTTTCAGCAGCTCTCTGTCAACACACAAAATTGTTCCAAATGAGATTCCTGAATGTCTGTACTATGACACTGTACTTCCATGTCATCAGCAAACTAAATTTTGTTAAGAGAATTCACTAATATAGTCTTACAAAGCTAGCTCACATAAGATTTAGAAAATAGTTTATCCAGTTTGTGACTTTCCTTCCTATCAGAATGCCACCTCGTTGTTCCCCTTAAAGAGAAAATTGAATCTTTGCAGGAACCATGTAAAAGTGAACAACTATCATCCCAATTAAGATAAAGGAGAGCTATTCATAACTATTAAAAGACAGACTTTTGGGTATGTATTTTTTCAGTGCTGTACTTCAATTTTGTTCTAAATGATATTTCTTAGAAGAATGAGATACACATGAATCTTAGCTACACAGTTTCTTATAACATATAGGGTAATTTAAAATTTTTAAAATTAATTTTCATAAAACATAATTTCATGGTATTTAGATCCCCTTCAACATCTGCAACTTCCCCCACTTCCCCCTGCCCAATTCAATGCCCTCCACTATACATATATATATAATATGGCCTATGGACTCTGATTTGGGTCCCCACATGTCTCTCAGTGCTGTGTGGGTCTATCCACTAGATCTTGATCAACCAAACCAAGAGTCCCATACCTGTCATACCTGTAAGAAACTGTCTCTCTCCCTTACAGAAGCCATCAGTTGCCAAAAGTTCCTTAAGATGGGCTGGGATTTTTTTACCTATCTCTCCACGTCTATGCTGGGATTTTGTTTGTTTTGAATTGCATGGGACTTGTGCTTGCTGTCACCATTGCTGTGGGCTCATATGTGTAACTGACTAGCATTCTAGAAAACTCTGTTTCCACCTCTGGCTATTTCAGTCTTTCTACTTCCACTTCCACAATGATCCCTGGGCCTAGGGAAGAAGTTTGAAATAACTGTCCTATTCAAAGATGAGCACTCTGAAGCCTTCTGGTCTCTGTGCATTGGCCAGCTGTGGATTTCTGTGTTAATCACTGTCTGCTGCATAAGGAAACATCTCTGGTGAGAGTTGAAAGATGCACTCATCTTATGGGTAGAGGTTGCATTGAAAATGTGTTAAACGTCTCATTGACAATTATTCTCTGCATTTAACCAATTGTGGAACACCTGTGTTAGTCTCCATCTGTTGCAACAGGAAGCTTCTTTGATGAGTGGTCAGAGGTACACTTCTCTGTAAATATAAGTGCATATTAGAATACAGTAAGAAATTACATTGGTCTATCGATGTGGCAAAAGTAGATTTTTCTCTGGAACCTATGACCTATCCAACCGTGTGTATTTGACTATGTTTCGATACCACACATAAGGTCCCTCCTGTTGAGCAGTCTTAATTCCAATTAGACAGCTGCTGATTGCCCTCAACTTAAAAGTGCCACTACAGCACAGATAAGAGTAGTTCTCTGGACCCTTGTTGTTTATTAAGCTTCTCAGCTAGGTAGGACCCTTGATTGGTTTTATCCCTTGGCAAATTACATAGTATCCTCTGATAACATGAGAGACACTCTTAACCACTCATGAGGTACTGAGGTTTTTTGAAATGTTGCCATAGTTTACCCTCTCACTTGTCTCTCTCTTCGTCTTCTGTACCCCATGACATGTTATAGTGCTCATCATCCAAATGATCCTGGATAATGATGATTTCCAGGAATTGGTTATCGTACCAGAATATGAATGTTATTAGACTCATTTTCTGACTCGAGGTAATATCTTTTTGAGTTAGAACATTCTTAACTGGCACCAGGAAGCTGAGCTGTAACAAGAAACATTCCTCAGGACATGGAGAGGAACTTGTGGTGCATGTGGAAAGCCCAAAAGGTTCACAGTAAGCTCTGTGTTCTCATTCTCATGTATAGGCTACCAGTAAACCCCACATGTTTGCTTCGTGCACAGGCTAGCAATAAGCCCCAGGTGCTCACCTAATGTATAGGCTAGAAGTGTGCACACTCCCTTTATGCACTTCAAAATGACTTAACTTTTTCATATAATTAAGTTCCATGTTTAACTTTTAAAATAAACTTCAAGTTTTTGACTTTTTAAATGTACTGGCTAGTTCCAAAACTGCCACTAAGATTTTCCATATACACCACATCCAGGTTTCCCTAGTGTCAACATATGTAATGTCACAAGTAATGAACCAAAACCCACATTCTTATAACTAAGGCCCATAGTTAATTTGGGCTTCCTTGGATTCCAGGGTCTTTTGTATAATTCCATAACATATTTAGTAGCCAGGTCTTCTGAAATCCTTCTTGATTGTTACAGTTTTTAAGACTTTCCATATTTTAGTGACCTCTATTTTCTGACAAGCATTAATAAGTCCCTCAATTAAAAAAAAAAAAACAGTGGCAAAACGCATCATATTAAGGGTTAGCGTCAGTGTTGACCCTACCCTAGCTGACAGAATGAATACTGCAAGGTTCCTCCTGACTCATTTTCAGACTTTAAACTTAGGAGAGAAAAATAATTTGGGGATTTTGGGCAGACAATACATAAGAATAACACCACCTTCATGGGAAGGAAATATCGACCTAGACCACTCTAATTCTGTACAGGATATTAGTCATAATCCTTATTCATTTGATCAGTCATTTACATCAGTATTGATGATGACTACTTTTTTGTGCTTTGTGCAATGCAAAAATACTCTTTCATTTGCTTATTTTGCAAAAGTTTTTCCAGTTTTCACCATTGAGGCTCTATTAGCTGGTTGATGTGTGCCTCTGACACATACCTATCAGTGCATGGGTGTATATATGTGTGTCTAGTCCCTCGTATCTTAAATATAGACTTACCTTTCATATTTCCTGCCACAGCCCTAGAAACCCTCTTCTGTGCTGTTTCTTTACTTTGCAGAATGTAATAACAATAATAAAACTAACACCTGGCTGCTCTGTGTGATTATTGCTGACAAGACACCTCATTTCTTTTTATTGATTGATTGATTGCTAGATTGTGTGCATGTGTGTGTGTGTGAGAGAGAGAGACAGACAGAGAGACAGAGAGACAGAGAGAGAAAGAGAGAAGGTGCTCATGTGACATGATATGCATATGGAAGTCACAGGACAACTTTTGGGGAGTCAGTTCTTGCTTTCCACCTAGTAGAGGCAGCAAATTTCTTGTTGTTAACTAGACAGTGTATTCTAGCCTAGCTGGCCCAGGAACTTCCAGGCAATTCTCCTATCTCTGCCTCCTGCAGGAGTGCTGAGATTTTGCATGCATACCACCAAATATGACTTTTTTAGGTAGATTCCAGAGATTGAACTCAGGACTCCAAGTTTGCATGGCAAGTGATTTGGTCCAAGAGTTCATATTTAATATGAATTTACAAAAGAGAATTACTGCTCTTAAAATAAATTAAAGCGCTGCTGTACATGAGCTTAATCTCTTTTCCTTTCTCTCTTCTCACTCTCTCTTTCCTTTTCCTACTCTTCCCATCCTCCCCTTTTCCCTTACTGTCTGCCAGATGAAATTTGTCAAGTGTTCTCACATCATAATTTAACGTAAAGGTCTCAACAAACATCAATTTCAAGGTTTTTTCTCCATATTTATTTTGTCTTCAAAATTATAAATCTTCATCCTTCAGAGATGTCAGCCAATGTTAAACATACAAGTATTTGGGTATATGAATATTATATTATGCTAATGTAGTATAAAATGAATGATATTCCTTAAGAAACCAATATATTTCACATAAAAATAGACATAACTGAAAAGAAATGAATGTGAGCTTCCTTGCCTAAAATGTCATTAACTACTAATGAACTGAACATCTGCTGTTCTGTATATGTTGCTTATATGAACTTAAATAATTCTGGAATAGGAGCATGGAATTGTTTTCTAAAACGGAAATTAGGGAAAAACTCTACATGTGACCTAGTATTTCTGCTTCTTATAAGACATTTTTCCTATAAACCAACATTTAAATGCATTCTATTCCCCTCACTATGTCGTTTATGACATAACTTTTAAATGTATTTGCTCTGCTATTGCAAATTCCGGGGATCTGTAGAAGCAAACTGAGTTGAAATGGATGCAGTATCAGTCTTTACTTCACAAAACCTTAAAGTTTTATTGTTAACCCTTAATTTCCAATGACCCCACACCCTTCTTCATTCATTTCCTCGGTCTCTCTCATTCTTGGTTCAGAAAGGAAATCTCAAAACCAATACGACTATAGGGTGAGTCAACAACTGTCTATGGGGATTATTACAGAAAAATACTTTCCTCAGTGTCCTGAGTGTCTACTGTGGTTTGAAAATGAAACGATGCCCATAGGTTCCCGTGTTTGAGACTTCGGTCTCCAAATGGTGGCACTGTTATGGAAGGGCATGGGAACATTTGGAGGTGGAGATTTGCTGGAGGAAGTAGCCTTCCAGGAGCAGGCCCTGTAATTTTACAGACTGGCTTTACCTCCTGTCTAGTATATACTCCTTGACTGTGGACACAACATGACCAACCTCCTTGTGCGCCTGCTACCATGGAAGACTGAACTGTCTTGAACTGTAAACCAAATTAAACCCTTCCTGTCTTTAGTTGCGTCTTGTCAGGCATTTGGTCACAACAGGAAAAGTAATTAGAACAAAGTCTTATGGATTTGAAATTCAGTCATCCCTCTTTTCCGTCATATGTAAGCAGATGAAACAGCTTTCCAACTCAGCAGCTTAAAAGCACATCTGCTGTATGAGTCTCTTATTTATAAGTCAGTTGAGGTAGTTTTGCTGTTGTAAATGAGGTTCAGCTCATCTCACATGTGCTTCTTCAGAAGACTGTGGTCAGTTCTCAGGCTGGTTGAGTGCTGAGTATTTTGTCTCCTTTCACATACTTGGCAAGTACTTAATACTCATCTAAGACAACAGATTCATGTGTACTCTTTTTCCTTTATCCAGAAGATAAAGCAGCCATTCTCACATGTCAAACACAATCTCAGTGCGCTCCAATATCTAACTGCCAAAGAGCAGGTGGGAACTGTAAAATGAAATGGTGTGACATACCAGTGAGTTAGATAGAAAACAGAATAATAGTGGTATTCCCAAGTAAGAGGAAAGCATAGGGTTCAAGGAGACATTTGAGGTGGTTAATTCTCTGAGATGGTGTTGATGGGTCCAGTGAGACTTGCCCTGAGAACTGATCACTAAGCCTACTAAGGAGGAAATCAATACTGTGCAGAGTGATAGGAATAAAAACAACCTGGAGCCACAGCAAGACAGGGTGAGTACTAAGGAACAGAAATTTCATGACCCTAACATAATCATCAATATCATTGACTATTATTTTCATTTTCAAGTCAATGAGACAAGAAAGGCTATAGATCATTACTCAAGCTGTCATCTATTTTAGAATGAGTGGCCCAGTCCCTGGCAAACATAAATGTCATCTTCTGGTGGACCAACTGAATGGCCCACTCACCTTCATGAACAAAAGTTTGTTTATATGAGTTCATATAATGGCATGCTTTGAGTTGTGTTAAGGGTTGCATGTTAATGTTCTTTTCTGTTTTTCTTTTTCTGTTTTCTTGAGCAAAAATCATTAGGTAGGACTAATGATAAAGGGATATACTAGACATTTAATCAAAAGGAAAATTATAAAATACATGAGCCAATGAATGGATCAAAGAATGATAAAAGAATGTAAGCAAGCCAGGAGTAGTGATTCTTCATGCCTCAATATCAATGCCCAAGAGATAGAAGCAGGCAGGTCTCTGTGAGTTCCAGGCCAGCTGAGAATATGCAGAGAGTTCCAAGTCACCAGAGCTAATTAGTGAGGCTTTGTCTCAATCAGATTGCCAGCAGAAGTAGGGGTTGGCTGAGACAGCTAATGGCAGATTTAATATCACTGCAGGGATGTGTAAGTAGTTGTGTCTTATTCTCCCATCACTTTTGACTACATAGAAACAGTTGAATTTTATTAAGGTTGGCATTACTAAAGTGAATACAATGAAGTAAGGAATGAACAAGGAAGTTGAAAGACAGCAAAGTGCTGACATAATGAAAGATCAGGGAATGTAATACCAGTAATTAGGGAAATCATGAGTTGAGGTAGGTAGACACAGTCAAGTGAAAAAGAGCAGTGAATTAAATATAACAATGGAGTTAAAGACTTGTCAGAATTCTGGGAGTAAGTTGAAAAGGTAGGAGGGAAATGTGGAAGAGTACAGAAAGATAATGCAGGGGGTTCAAGATAAGAGTGGGTGGGTAGACTAGGTCACAGGTCATTGGAGGATAGCAAGTAAAAAAATTGTATATTACATTGATAATCATGGTTTAAAAATCAGATTGCTGCTAGTTTGAAAGAATAGTGCTACAAAAATTTCTGTGACAGGTACTAAAATACTAAAGAATAAGAGCACATCATCCCTAGCAGATGACATCAAAGAAGGGCAAGTCATGCCTTCTGATGACAAGGGACTTCGGTCCTGGTATTGTCTGGAAATGGAAATGAGAATGAAGGAGGATGTGGACAATTGTGGTAAAGGGCAACAGGGAAAGCACTAACAGGAGCAAAGAGTTTCAGCCAGAGCAACACGCTGAAAGAACGACCAGAGGGAAAAAGACTTTGTTCCTGATGTACTGTTACTGACAGGTGCCCAATTACAATGCTCTGATCTATGTGAAAGTACAGAAGAGGGAGCAGATGAACAAAGTTTAGGCATGGGAATCTGAGAGATGACCTGGGAATTCTGAGTGACTAATAGTTAATAATGTAAACAAGGAGTGTCATCACCAAACACGGAGCTAAGTGCTGATGAAGAGCACGTAAGGTGAGGAGCTGACAGGCATTGCCTGTCATATCCACTGACTTTCTGCAAACAATTTGAATAGCATGGCATTACCCTAACCATCATCCCAACCACAAAGAACAGTACTGTGTTTATCCAATAAGAAATATGTTCAGGTGTAGACAATACCACCTAAATAATCATCTCTAATTCATGTTTACTTTCATGCTTAGTCAAAGCCAAGTTTACACAGAAAAAGTCACCATTCACTCTGTACTCTGCATCCTTATGCCATTTATCTTGAGCTTTTTTATTCAGTAAGCATATATGGATGTGCCTTATTTTCTTCATTCCTACATTACATATCATTGCACTGATTTATTTAACTTCTCTACTGATGAATAGCAGGTCTGCTCTGGTTTTTATGGGTAAGTACTTCATTTTACAATGTTTATGGATGTAGCATATGGTCCAAAACCACAAAGCAAACAATATACAAAATAATGCTTTCATTCTCAATGTTAAATTGCACCCTTGAAAAGCAACAGAGGCCTGTGTCTATAGTTTCTGAGATATACTGCACACTATGCATGTTTGTTGTCAGTTTTCTAAAACTTTGCCACATTGGGAAGGGGAATGATAGAGGTCCAATGTCCCCGACTCCCACCAGGACCATCTTGAGGATCCTGACATGAGCTTGATGTTTAATAGATGGTAAGAGGTATGCATCACTATGCAGTCATGGTCAAGATGTGGTCCCATCCAGCAGCCTACCATTGATCCATCATTGTCTCTGCTTCTGTCTGTCCTGCAAAGTGATCTGGAAAGCTGTTAACTGTGTGAAATGTGATAAACAAGCTCCCCCTTTGACTGATACCATGGCTTCAGAATTTTCTTTCCTCCAATGTGAGATTCCTGGGAAATTCCACCTCCTTGAAGTCTACTATTCTAACAGCCCGATAGACAAAGAAAGTTGCACAGGTGTCTCGCTAGAGAATCTTCTCTCCTGCCGGGATGGTAGCAATATTAGTTGAATAAATATCTAAAGTTAGCAGTTTCTAATGTTGAAACAAAAAGTACCTCCCAATGGGAACCGTAGTAAAAGGGGGAAAATGTATTCGTGCATGTGAGCCTTGGCTTTTACAGTATGCTTGTACATTAGAAATTAATTTTACCAAAACTGCAGAGTAAACAGGAACAGAACACATCTTATGCTTTGATGTTGATAATAAGATCAAATAAAGAAAAGATCTGTTCCTCATAATTGTATTTGCGATCATGTTTTTCTGATCATTCTGACTGTGAAATCATTTTTTGTTTCCTTCTTGTAAGCTTTAGTGGAGTGCTACAGCTCATTGAGCAAAGCTGTGCCAACAAAGACAAGGAAAGCAGTCATGTCACCCTGAAACCTTTGAATTGCAACCTAAGAAACTTAAGCTGGAAGGAAAGAATTCACTGTGGTTCCTCACAATGCACAAAGCTCATTTAAAAAATACCAAGTTAAGTTCAGTCATCTCTTGAATATGGGTTTAAATATTTGAAAGGGAACTATAAAACTGAAAGCCAAAGAGTTAGAGAGTTGTTTAAAATTTAAATAAAAATATATTAATACTGAGAATATGATTTTAGTTAGTTTGGCTTAGGTTTTTTTAGATGCAGCCTCACTCTGCTACTCATGTCGACCATAATCTGAACTGAGGCAATTTTTCTGCCTCAGCCTCTGGCAGCTGGGACAGGTGCCTAAATCTGTACTGCTTAACAGCAAGAGTCATAGGAATTTTTTTTAAAAAGTGTAATCTAGCTGGCTGTGGTGGCGAATGCCTTTAATCCCAGCACTCGGGAGGCAGAGGCAGGCGAATCTTTGTGAGTTCGAGGTCAGCCTGGTCCATATAGTGATCTCCAGGATGGCTAGGGCTACGAGGAGACCCTGTCTCAAAAAAAAAGAAAAAAAAATTTAATCTAGTAGGAAGCAGATAGTAAGTCCTGGGGTAATATATGGTCACTTTTTTCATCAATAATATATTCATTAAAAAATTCAACTTTATTTTCATTGCTTGAATAAAGAGAAATAAGCTTTTGTTACTAATTTCAAAAAACTGGATATTATACATACTTATTACTTCTAATAACATGGTCAGAATTATTGAACACTTTAGAAATCCCTTTTTCTTTGGATCCACCAGTCTAAAAAAGTTTTCCTCAGAGTAGAGCAACAACGACATATTTAAAATGAAGACAACCGTTGTAAATTTTCACGCTCTGTCCACTGTCATACTTTCCAGCTTCCTGAGCGTATTTTAATATCTGCCCAGTCCAGTAAGGCCTTCATAGTGAGGCACTCTAGGGCTATGGGAATGGATTCCTTTTCTCCACTGACTTAAACAATAAAAAGACATGAAAAGAAGGGCTCATCACTCAGCCAAGTTTTATTGGAAACGGAAACACTCTCATCACTCAGCCGAATTTTATTGGAAACGGAAACACACACACGCACGTACGCACCCGCGCACCCATGCTCTCACTGAAAGTACAGAAAGAGGCATACTCCTCAGTGGGGAGACGACAAGAGCTGGAATCTGAGTTTATATGGCAAAGTCAAAACTTTTATGTTTCGGGGAAAGATAAATTCTCTTTCCCTCAGAACTGGATGATTTGTGCTAAGAGAATAGGACAATTCAGACAAAGAAATTGGTTCCTACCATAGAACTGCTCCCCTCTGTCTTGGAGGGAGATTGGAAAGTCCTTCAGAACAGCTCCTTATGGGGGCGGAGGTAGCCAACCTAATCTTTTTCTTGGAGAGGAAGAAGCAGCAAGAAGTCAGTCAATTGTCTTAAATGTTTAAGTGAAGAGTACATCAGTCTTCCTAGTCTCTTTTCCCAGTCTGTCTGCCTGTCATAGATCTGCCTAAATCCTAGTCGTCCTAATCAATATTGGTATATTGAAAGACAAGGCATATATTTGTTGTACCTTCAGCTCTAAAAGCCAGGAACATCAGGGAAGTTTAGCCTTAGGCATCTTTCATGAGGTTTTAGTCAGGGTGCTGGCTGGGGTTGAAGTTATCTGAAAGCTTGTTGGGCTGAAAGTGGCCATAAAGGGAGTTGATTAATTTGATTATTTGCAGAAGGCCTCAATTTCTGGCTCACTGTACACAGAGAGCCACAGAGTTTGTTCCCAGTGGACCTCTCCCTAGGACATCCTTAGTATGGCAACTGGCCATCCTGGAGGGAAGGATCTGAGATTGCACAAGGAGGAAATCACAAATTTTCAGAAGTGTGATTCATGCCTTGCCCCTGCCTAGTATCTCTGGGTACCACTTTAGAGACTGGCCACCAAAGGTGCTTAATGTAGTTATTAAGTATGACTCAACCTGGGATGGAAAAACAAAAAGGAGAAAGTTAATGCAGAAAGGAATCAGAAGGAAGGAAGAAGTATGAAGCCCTTGTCTATGCTTAGATAGGGACAAGAAATGAATACCGCAGAAGTCAGTAAAGTTTGTGAGACCACAGGTATGTGCGGCTAGATATGGACTGAACCTACTAATGTTCCTCTACAACTTTTTCCTTCATTCTAAAATGGGGTGCCTCAAAGAACTGTTACTAAAACTTAGAGGACTGTGCTCAGCCCCAGTGGCTGCCAGCGTCTCCAGGGAAGATACTGAGGCTGGGTCTCAGAATCACAGAAGCTGGGAACCAAAGCTTACTGTCTCTGCTGCGGTGGAAAACTGCTGCTAAACTCACCCTTACAAAACCAGAAAGCCACAATGAATGAGCTCCCCCTTTTCCTCTGCCTCTTGTCTTCCAACATTCTTTCTGAAGAATTAGTAGAATACAATAGCCAGAGAAGCTACGCATGCCTAGTTGGCATTCATATATAAACTCTATTCCTGTGAACGTCCATTCAACAACATAAATATTTTATAGATTTAAAAAATGTTTTCACTTTTGATGAAGTTTGGGTATGACTTGAATGTGTTTCTTAAAGACTATGGGGTGGAAACTTGCTTTGCAGTATGGTCATGCTAAATGGGCTAGTGTAAGATAATTAGGTCGTGGAAGTATTCACCTTGTCAGGGTTAATGCTGGGTTTGTATATCAAACTGTTACCAGAACAGGCTACTATAAAATGAGTTCTGGCGACAACATAGTCCTTTCTGCATCATCCTGCTGTATTGTAGCCAATGGAGACTTCAACAGAGATCATACAGATAGAGCTGAAGAACTCTGAAGAGAAACCTTCCAAGAGAATGAGCTAAATACTCCACTTCCTTTATAAGCCGTATACCTTTGGATACTAATTTAACGCTATCTCTGGTACCCTAAAAATGCAAGTACAGTAGTTCAAATTGTGTTGCTTAATTTTTAGACTAATCTTAATCATTCCTAAATTTGAATTCCAGTTCAATTTTAATATTTTTCAATAAGTTGTAATTATAGTCATCTATAATATTCTTTATGCAAAGCAATTGGGGAAAATGAGAAGAAAGTGAAAGCACACAGAAAAATATAATAATGGAAGCAAAATTTGGGGGCCATAATTCTACACATGCTGTTTTATCCTGCATTTATTCTCAGCAATAGCCTTAGCAATTACAGACTTTTACTTGTCTGAGTGACCCAGAGTTCAACTACTGAAATGTCAGAGTGCACAGTAATCTTGCCTTTATCTGGGCTGTGATTTCCCTTCAATAATTATTATTGGTCAATGAAGAATGAAGACGTACTACATAGACTCATCTGTGTTCATATAAATGCCACCACTATATTGTGGAAACTTGATCCCTCATGATAGTCACCATAACTAAAAAAAGGGGGGGGGGATAATAATACCCACCAAAAAAAAATGACAGGAGATACTAAAGAAACTGGTTACTAGAATAAATATTCAATGCCATGGAGAACTGGAAACAAAATAGTTTAAATAATAATGAAAGCTGCCAATTCACATTTTATTGACTGCTACCTAGAATCTTTTTTAAAAAAAGTACCTTAAACCATGATGCTATTCAAGTTTGGAAGCATAACTTCTAACATGCTGGGTGTTTTGTAGGAGGCCCAGTTGAGTTTCATCCACTGAAACTGAAAATGCTTCTGTTATGGGAACAATGTATTTTTTAGTAGACTATGTTTATATTTAGGTACAGCATACACAATAAACTACTAGTTTAGAGTCTGCATAGATTAAATTTCCTGACAGTTAGCATGTCTGGTGCTCATTATGAAAATGTAATGCCTTGTCAGTGATGATTAAGCCCCGCTGCTTGAACTTTACCTTCCAAAGATCATGCTATTCCTGCTAAATTAGTAAAGCCACCTTAGCAGCAGCATGTCCCATATTCACATCCAGCCTATAGAGGAAAGCTAGCACAGACACTTTTCACATATCCTGGTCATCCAGTCACTAGCACACTTATCAATGTCCTAGTGGATGGATTGTTTTCTTGGCCCTATTAGGGATGTAATGCAGGATGTTACATAGGTCACTTATGATAAATGCACTCTAGTGTTTCAACTCCAGCTGTTCTTTCTTCAGGAATTCTGTAAATTTCTTGCAACATTTTAATCATTGTAAATCTAAGTTTTAGTCAATAAAACAAAAATCATGTCACCAGGAACCATGGTGGGTACAGTCACATCAGTGCACAGAGGATTAGGAAACTAAGTCTGAGGACAGTTGAGAGAAGAAACAACAATGCTTACGAGTCCTTCAGATTAGAAGATGCAAAGAGCATTGGCATCATCATGCCATGGATTCAGAAACTTTCATTTATTTTTGGGATAAAAGATGTAAACTCACTTAGAAAAAATGTATTCATGAAGCCTTAGTCACCGCATCATAGAACAAGACATAGGAAGGATTAGAAATGAAGCAGAGTAGCTTAGTTAATGATACACATTCTTGATATGATTTTAAAATGTTGTACACATTATTAAGCTGACACTTAAAATTGTCACCATTGGTAAACTTAATTTACTTTGTTTTTTGTTGTAATGACTTTGAAATATGGAAGACTTTATGAGGTTAAGTATGATGAAAAAAGAATCGATTATAAGTGGTATTCCAATGGTATAATGACAATTTGAAATATTTGAGTCATCTTACAGTATATCTTGCAATAGATTTGAGATATCGCATATAAATTTTTCATCATAAAATTCATTCATCTGGAATATATTCTTATCAAACAAAAATCAACTCATTTTTAAACTGTAAATTTTGAAATGTATACTAGCAATGGAACCAAAGGCATCTTGCATGCTTTACAAGGGATTTACTACTAAATTATTTATTCAAAGTAACAGCATGATCGAATAAATATGAATAAAAATGAATATGAATAGGAGATAGAAAACTAAAATCATTGTCGAATTAGAGTGGCTTAATTAACCAATTGTGGGTGCAAACATATTTCTTTTTTAATTAAAAAAATTTCAGAAATTATTCATTGTTATTGTGTATGTGTGTGCCTGATGTATGTGGAAAGGTATGCCTGTGTGTACATGATATACACATGCCATCAAATTCATGTGTAGGTCAGAAGACAACTTTATTCCTCTCTGTGGGTTCATGGGGGTTAAACTCACACCACTAGGCTTCCTAGGCAAAGCACTTGTACCCACTTAGCAATGTCACCAGCCTAAACACAATCCTTTATGATGCAAATTTATATGATTATTGAGAGATGTCTATCTTCAGGAGCATTATGTCACAAAATATTTTGTATTAGTAATGTGTATGATTTCAGGTTATCCCGGATTAATTTCTCCTGTGGATAATAACACATTCTCTTCATTACCCTGTGAACTATAATTCTTCATTCAGAAGGAGTCCACCTACTTTCTCCATTTTCAAATTTGGAATATCTTATCTGGCAAGTAAAATATGAGTGGATATGACAGTGCCACATAGAAGCTTTGATAAATAGATCATCCACTTCCAACAGTTTTATATGCCCTATCATATCCCGAATTATTTTGCTGGAATCTTAGAAATAAGAATATAGTTTGAAGAGTTTTGAAACTGACCTCTAGCATGAACTTGGGTTGTAAGGAGTCAGGAGTCAATGCACAATGTAAATACCACATAACTGCTATAAGAAAATGGAATGTTGAGAGTTTGTCACTTCAGTATCTCTTGGCCAAAATTTGCTAACATTGCTAATATAGTATGGGAGAAGATATTTTGAAGCTAGAATTGTTCTGAGCAGAGTTTTTCAAAAGTACATTAAAACCAGCAGGTGTTTATTGAAGAAAAATTCCCTCAATAATAACCGCAGCATTCTTGAAGTTGAGGAAGTGTATTCAAATGAGGACCTAGTATTTCAAAGCAGATGACATATTTTTTCTTTTCCAACTGATTTATTTTTTATTTTCTTTCATTTTATTCTATTATATTGGATTACACAAAACCATTTGCATGCAAGTGTATGACGTACTTTGAGTATATCCTCCATGTGCCAGTTCCCTTCCCAGTCCATTTCTCTTTCTTGTTCTCTGGTCCCATATACAACTCTGACATAAATATCTTCAGGGTTCTTCAAATGCTCAAAAGATTTCATAAATTCTTCAAGGCTGGCAACTCCAGGCTTTGTCAGCTGACCAGTACCTTATTTTTTTCAAAAGCCTCTATTTAAGTCAACAATAAACAGAGGCCTCAAACCAAACCTTCTTCAGGATGTGCTGGGAAAATGGCTGGAACAACTGTCTCTGTATTCTGATTCCAATCCACTCTTTGAGTAGCCTGGGGTCACACTGGAGCTTCATCTTTCCAGTAAAGTCCTTACAGGCCTGGCAGCAGGTGCTCCCTTTCCAGGAACTTTGTATTCTCCCCCACCTGTTCTGGTTACACCTCCAGCTGGACCTCCTACTGCACACTACTTATTTATTTTTATATGTTGTGACCATGTGTGCACATATGTAGGCATGTATGTATGTGTGTGTGTGTGTGTGTGTGTGTGTGTGTGTGTGTGTTAGGGGGGAAGGTTGCAGGGCTGTGGCACGTAGAGGTCAGATGACAGCTTGCTGGAGTTGGTTCTTTACTTCCATCATGTGGGTTCCAAGTCGTCAGGCTTGGTGGTGAGGGGCCTTATCTGCTGAGCCATCATCTTGGCCCTCCTTTGGATCTCTCAATTTAACTTACTGTATTCTTTCCTGAAATTTCAAGTGGATTTTTGTTACAGTATTTCTGTCTCCTTATTGAGTTCCTGTTCCATATCATTTGTTATGTTTCTTATTGCATTAAGCTGGTTATTTGCATTGTCTTTGATTTCATTTAAGAGTTTATGTATGGACTCTGTGATTTCATTAAACATTCTTTCAGCCATTCTTTTAAAGTCTTAGTCTGATATTTCATCTAATTTTATCTCTTCTAGAAAAATACTGGAAAACTGAAATTTGTCAGGACGTCATGTTGCCTTAATTTTTTAATATGTCTCGTAACACTGCATTGGAGCTTATGAATCCTGGTTTTCGCATTGCTTGGAGTTTCCATCACTGTATTCTTTCAGTTGAAGCATTTTCAATGTTCAAGTGTGGCTAAGTTGTAATAGAGCTGACCTGTGTATTTTATAATTTAGACATTCATTTTATGTACTCAAAGCACCTGATACAACCCTTTTGTTCCCCCCAAAGTACTATGTTAACCACAGGAGAAGCCATAATTGCTGGATAGGCCCAGTGTGCAAAAGTCATACAAGTCACTTAAAAACAGTGGTTTGGAGGAGAAAGTTGGAATACTTTGGGTCCACAGATATTAGAGATTTTTAAGCTATGGAGGGTTTCATTTAAGAAGTAAAAAGAGGAAAGTATAAGGGAGTGAAAAAGGAAAACAGGTGGTAATAAGAAGGAAAACGTAAGAGTTGTGTGGGAATAATAGGAGAGAGTGCACAATCATTGACTGAGTAGAGAAAGTTGCAGAACAGCCATACAACCTAATGAGCAATATAGATACCAGATAAGACCACTATTAGCTAGCCCTGCTTCTAATTACTTTGAGTTGTACCCAGTAGAATCACTGAGTGTATTTTTCACTTATTAGTATATGGATGTCTGACAACAGATGCAGCTGTAGGTATTTTGAAACATACATATTGACTATGGAGAGATCTGTAAATGCTTTAAACAAGAATATTGTGTCAGGTTGCTAAGATCTCACAATTTCAGAAAACATAAATTGAGATTAGAATGCTGTCTTCCTGCCTGTACTGCCCAACACGCTACCAGACTCTCACCCACAACCTGGACTATCCCCTCTTCTATGCCCAAAGCCCAAGTCAAATTATTTTTAACAATTCAATATATATTTTTTCATTGATTTTTTTGTGCATTTCATACTACTATCTTAGGCATATTTAGACCCCGCCCCCATCTGCACCTTTCATTGCCCCTCCCACTGGATTTCATGCATTCTGTCATATATTTTAAGGTCTATCAAGTCTAATTTGTGTCCCAGATGTCCCCTAGTGTGAGTTCATCCACTGAAGCCTTGATACACCTATCTGGCATCACTCCTTTAAAGAAGTCCAACCCTCTCTCACCAATGAGTGATCAGTTGCCAATAGTTCCTCACCTAAGGCTGGGGTTTCTTGTCCATTTTTTTCAGTTCTATGGTGGGTTTTTCTTGAGTAGGACTCTTATATTAAAACTCTACTACCCAAGGCTCAGGGAACATTGTGGAAGAGGGGGTAGAAAGATTTTAAGAGCCTATGTTCTATATAATTTAACCATGTCACTATGAAAATATTTTACTTAATGTATATTACATAGAAATATAATTGAAATTATAAAATCATAAATAAAAATTATAGAATAAAAGTATATATTAAACATTATACCTATACTTTATTATAAAGGGCTACAATAGGTACATATTTAAATATATCAATTTTATGTAGAATTAATAATTTTCATCTTCATATTTATCTTTAGTATAATTATATTTTCATTTATTTGAGATGTAATGTTTGCTCATCTTTAAGGGCTATAATATAGTAATTCAATACAGATATCCCAAATGTGATGATTAGGAGAGTAATTAGAGCCTCCATTTCCTCAAACATCATTTCTATTTATCAGAAATCTCTTTGCTTTTCTTTATCTCTTATTTTGGAACATTTTTTATTTGTGAATAAGAATAGATTTTTTGCAATATATGCAAATTCTATTATTATACTGCATTTGAAAACCATCAATTACTAACTTTGTCTATGGATAAGACCCTCTGTGTTCTGCCGTGAAATATTTTAAAACCTCTTTGTTTTTGACACTTTCATATTGCAAATTCCAGAACATTGAGATCATATTCCAAAGGTTTTGCTTCCTGCTCTGTATGATCGAAAGTGCTGGTGAGGCCTGTCAAGGGTAGATAGGACTGCTGACTGTTTAAAGACTCTGCATCTCAATGTCTTTTAATTAGACAGGTGTCAGAGCCATTCTAAAGAGACCTATCAAAACATGTTGCATTTTATTCTCTTAGTTTGACAGATATGACTGAAGGGAAAATTGAATAAAGGGACATGCTTTATTTTTCACTTGAACTTCCACTGAAATAGAAAAGCACATTAAAAGCAGGGGGTTAAGTAGAGAGTGAACCACATAACACAGCATATTTAACCAGCAACAGACACAGGCTTGATGATGGTCCTTTCAGGTACAAGGCAACTTCAACTTGATTCCAGCTCTTTGTCCACATGAGTGAGTGTGCCTGTCGCTGAGTTTAATAATCTAAGACAAATCATGTTAACTTGAATAGATACAAATACAGAAAGTATTTGTAGAGGAATGCATATTTCTTACAACTAGTGTGAATAATATGTGAGATGCAAAGGGAGGTTTATATTTTACTTTCCCCCAAAATCTTTCAAATTTTTTATCAAAATCAAAGTCTATAGTGAAGTATTCTGTATAAATATCCATAATGAATTAGTTCATGTACAGTCTCTACCTGGTATTCCAGTTTTCCTTCAATTTCTGTGACAAAGTACTCTGACCAATAAAAACTTGGGGAGGAAAGATCACAATCTGACAATCACAGTCTGTCATCAAGAGAAACCAAGGCAGGAACTCAGGACAGGAACCTGGAAGAAGGAGCTGAAGCACAGGCCACGGAGGAACACTACTTACTGGTGTGGTCCCTTAGCCAGTGTTCAGCCTGCTTTCTTATACAATATGGAACAACCTGCACAGGAGTGGCATCTCCCACAGTGGGCTGGGCCTGCCCAGATCACTCAACAACCAAGAAGGTGCTCTACAGACATTGCCACAAACCCGTCCAATGGAGGCAATGCCCCAATTGAGGCCCCCTCTGCCTTGGTGTGTTAAGTTCATAATGTAGGACCCAGAGATCCCCCTCATTCAATCCCTCCCAACACCCCACTGATTGCTCTTTTCAGCTTCTGTGTAATGCTTGAAATGCACACCTGCTGCTACTCCTCCTCTGCTGTTCCCTTTCCAGGAAACTATAGATTAGATAAGCCCAGGTATGAACACTGCTCTATAGAGTAAAAATAAAGACTCCTGACCACACAGACGGCCCACACATTCCACAACCCTGAGAAAAACACCCACCAATAAAAAAATCTCCACAACTGCATCCTGTACAACCGACCAGTTCAAAGGTGTGTTGGCGCAAGCAGGATTCTTGGACCAACCACAAAGTGACACTGTTATTCCCCTCCTCTCTTTGTTTCTAACCTATAAAGAGCCCCTTCTTCCCCCACCCGGGGCTCTCAGCACAGTCCCGTTATATCGGTGTGGTCTGAGAGCCCGAGCTTAAGCCCGAATAAACTATAAACCTTGCTTTTGCATTTTTGGTGTGTTGGGTCCTTGGTGGTCTTCTTGGGGTCCTGTGATTGAGGTATACATTCGGGGGCTCTCCCAGGATTCCCCCCAGAGACCCCCAAAAGGAACCAGCCCCAAAAGGTTTGTGATCAACCGGCTGGGTAAGTTTTTGTAAATTGTACGTGTGCCTGTCTTCTCTAAACCTTCACTTTGGTCACGGCCATCTGATCTCAGTTTTTCTTTGTCACTGAAACACTAACAAGGTGACCTGGAGGATTCGGGAGATGTCCCCATCCTCAGGGTGGGTGCTGTTCATTGGACGCCCCATCAGGACACTAGTCCGTCTGAAACCTCAGAGGACCTCGCAACACTGTTGGGACACGCATGTCCTATCCGTATGGTCTTTGGCATAATTGCACCGGGGAACTCACCTGGCTGAGAGTCCAGACTATCTGAAAGCCATGGCAGCTTATTCTGGGCCCTCTGTTTGTCTGTGTCGTTCCTGTGTCTTGTGCTCTTTGTTCTAATTTCTTTGTTAATGAAACGGACAGGACTGACAAATACTATGGGCAACACCCCATCTTCCCCTCTGGATCTTACGCTAGTCCACTGGGGGGACGTTAAGACGATTGCCCATAACAATAGTGTAGATGTAAAATAGAAGAAGTGGACAACTTTATGTTCAGTTGATTGGCCCTCTTTAAATGTTTGATGGCCCCCTGAAGGGACTTTTAACCTGAGTTTAATTTCCAGAGTAGAGGACCATGTCTTCCGCCCACATACAGGCCACCAGGACCAGATTCCATACATCGTAACCTGGTGGGGCCTCATCGAGTGACCTGACGGCCCCCCCCCAGCCTGGTTCCAGTCCTTTCTTCCCCCGGTTAATCTTGTTGTTTCCCCCCCAACTTCGCAGGTCCTCCCTCTCAGACCAAAGGCAGCAGGCAAACCGATTCTCCAGGGAGGCATGGAGGAGAGCGACATCTTTCCCTTGCCTTACTCCCCTCAGACAAGCGTCCCGCCAACAGCGCCACAAGTACAGGCCCCACCTCCCAACTTTGAGAAATCACTGTCGCTCCTGCAGGGGCCTGCACAGGCCACACGGGGGCAGCCCTCCAGCCTGACACGGTTG
The DNA here is from genome assembly GCF_000622305.1 of Nannospalax galili. Classification (NCBI taxonomy): domain Eukaryota; kingdom Metazoa; phylum Chordata; class Mammalia; order Rodentia; family Spalacidae; genus Nannospalax; species Nannospalax galili. Next base: position 1,085,260 of record NW_008333042.1, read on the forward strand.
TCCTCCCCCTCCGGCCAGCTGGACCCCTAGATGGAAAGGGCAACCAGCCCTTTCATTACTGACCCTTTGCCACCAGTGATCTTTACAATTGGCGCTCACAGAATAGTCTTTCTCTGAAAACCCCAGGGACTTGATTAACTTATTGGAAACTGTTCTTTTCACTCACCAGCCCACCTGGGACAACTGCCACCAGGTCCTGAGTGTTCTATTCACTACTGAGGGATGAAACAGGATTCTGGAGGCAGCCCGGTAATTGGTTCCGGGCCCCACTGGGGACCCTACCACAGACCCAGGCATCATTAATGCCAGCTTTCCTCCTAGCTGTCCCAACTGGGACTACAACATGGCAGAAGATAAGGAGAGGCTCCTGGTCTATCACCAGATTCTGCTAGAGGGTCTCAAAGTGGAGGCTAGAAAACCTGCCAATATGTCTAAGGTCTATGATGTCAGATAGGGGCCTGAAGAGAGCCTGGCTGCATACTTAGAAAGGTTACAAGATGCCTTCCACTGGTTCACTCCGTATGACCCGGAAGTGGAGGAATCAGCCCAAACTGTGATGTTTGCTTTCATTAACCAGGCAGCCCCTAACATCAAGAGAAAGTTACAGTCTCTAGATAGACTAGGAGAAAAGAACCTTAGGGACTTAATAGCAGTGGTGGAAAAGGTTTATAATAGGAGGGAGACAGCAGAACAAAAAGAGGAAAGAAAAGAGAAAAGACAGGAAGCAAGCCTGACCAGGGTCCTGGAGAGACAACAGGCATGCCACAAAAAGGACCTCAGAGAGATATTATTGGCAACCAACCCCCAGTACAGAGAGAGCTCATCAGCAGGATCCAGACCATGAAACAAAGTGGGAAAGAACAAGTGTGCATACTGCAAGGAGGAAGGACATTGGGTAAAGGACTGCCCCAAGAAAAACAAACAATCAGCTAAGGTATTACCAGCTCTAGTTGGGGGTAAAGACAGTGACAGGGGCAACGGGGCTAATGTCCCCTCCCTGAGCCAAGGGTAACCCTGAAAATAGAGGGAAAATGAATTGAGTTTATGGTAGATACTGGTGCCCAGAATTTGGTTCTATTGGAGCCAAGAGGGCCAGTGTCCTCGAGAACTACGTGGGTACAGGGGGCCACAGGAACAAAACCCTACTCCTGGACTACCCAAAGAACAGTAGATTTAGGGAAGGGCTGGGTATCCAACTCATTTCTAGTAATCCCAGAATGTCCCTACCCACTTCTGGGCAGAGACTTATTGTCAAAGATGAGGGCACAAATCCACTTCACAGCTAAAGGAGCCACCCTGTTTTGCGATGGGGCACCAATTCAGGTTTTAGTCACCAATGACCTGACTGAGGAATATAGACTCAATAAAGAGCCGCATCAACCACACACAGATATATCTGATTGGCTCCAAAAATTTCCCCAAGCCTGGGCAGAAACAGGGAGCATGGGCCTGGCAGGACACAGACCACCTGTATATGTTGAACTCAAACGAGGATCAGATCCTGTTAAAGTGCGCCAGTATCCTATGCCCCTAGAGGCAAAACGTAGAATTGCTCCACATATCAGAAGATTGATGGAACTGGGGGTGCTGAGGACGACCCAGTCGGCCTGGAACACCCCACTCCTTCCTGTCAAGAAGCCCCAATCCTGGGACTATAGACCAGTACAAGATTTGAGGGATGTAAATAAAAGAGTCATTGACATTCACCCCACTGTCCCTAACCCTTATACATTACTCAGTACCCTGCCACCAGATCAACAATGGTATACAGTTCTGGATCTCAAAGACACCTTTTTCAGCCTGCCTCTAGCTCCCAGCAGTCAGCCTTACTTTGCCTTTGAATGGCATGATCCGGAGGGTTTAAATGGCATGATGCCTCAAGGGTTTAAGAATTCTCCAATGATATTCGATGAGGCTCTGCATGAAGATCTGGGTGAGTACAGAGCTCAACACCCCGATATGTCTGTTACAATATGTAGATGACTTATTGATCGCAGCACCAGACTAGAAGTCTTGCCTAGAGGGTACTAAGGACTTACTCCACATCCTTGGGGACTTGGAATACCAGGCCTCAGCAAAAAAAGCTCATATATGTCTGCAAGAAGTGACTCATCTAGGATACATCCTCAAGGAAGGGCAGTGGTGGTTGACTAAGGCCCGCAAAGAGACTGTGCTAAAGATACCCGCACCAACCTCCAAAAAGCAGGTGAGGCAATTTCTGGGCACCATGGGGTTCTGCCGCCTCTGGATTTTAGGGTTTGCTGAAATTGCAAAGCCCCTATATGAGGCTACCAAAGAAAGACAGGACTTCAACTGGACACAGGAAAGACAAGAGGCCTTTGAAACCCTAAAACGCACACTCTTAGAGGCCCCTGCCTTGGGACCTCCAGATATAAGCAAACCTTTTTGTGTATATGTGGATGAACATAGAGGTATTGCAAAAGGAGTCCTCATCCAGAAAGTAGGTCCCTGGAAGAGACCTATTGCATACCTATCAAAGAAATTAGACCCTGTAGCAGCTGGATGGCCCCCTTGCCTGCGAATTATAGCAGCAGTGGACCTGCTGGTTAAGGATGCTAACAAATTAACTATGGGACAGGACCTGCATGTAGCGACCCCTCATGCCCTCGAGGGAGTGTTCAAGCAACCCCCTGATTGATGGTTGAGCAATGCCTGATTAACTCATTATTATGCTCTGCTCTTAAATCCACTCAGGATCACCTTCCAGGTACCAACGTCCCTAAACCCAGCCACACTGTTGCCAGATCCCAATCTTGGGGACCCACTCCATGACTGCACTGAAATACTGGCACAAGTACATTGCATCCGGCCTGACCTGAAGGATGTCCCCTTGCCTGATGCCTAAGACACCTGGTATACGGACGGAAGTAGCTTCATCAGAGATGGTAAAAGGCATGCTGGGGGAGCGGTCACAACTACCTCGAGAGTCATTTGGGCCAAGCCCCTGCCAATAGGCACATCGGCCCAAAAAGCTGAACTGATTGCGCTTACCAAAGCCCTAAAGATGGGTAAGGGACAGAGGCTCAATGTCTACACAGATAGCAGATATGCATTTGCAACTGCCCACATTCATGGGGCCATCTATCAAGAGAGAGGCCTCCTTACTGCATAGGGAAAAACTATTAAAAATGAACAAGAGATCTTAGACCTCCTGCAAGCTCTCTGGGGCCCAACAAAACTAGACATAATCCACTGCCCAGGCCACCAAAAAGTGAACAACCCCATTCAGAAGGGAAACAACCTGGCTGACAGGGCAGCTAAAGAAATAGCTCCAACCTCCTCAATTCTTCCCACCCTGGTTGATCCCGGAGCAAGGGAACTACCTAAATCTCCCCACTATAGCCCTGAGGCTGGATACACACTCTCCCTATGACTCAATGCCTAGAGGGCTGGTGGAGGACAATGGATGGGAAAGATATCCTACCTCAGAATTTGGGCGTAAAATTGCTCAAGAAAATACATCAAGCATCGCACATGGGCACCCGAAGGATGCAAGACTTACTAAGAACGGCCAAAAGTTAAAATTCAGGAAGGAAATCAAGTCATTGAAAAAATTGTTAGGCATTGTCATGCCTGCCAATTAACCAACTCAGCTCCGTCCCATGCTAACCCAGGATCCCGGAGCAGAGGGACACGACCGGGTACGTGTTGGGAGACTGATTTCACTGAGATCAAACAAGGAAAATTTGGATATAAATATTTACTAGTATTCATAGACACCTTCTCTGGATGGACTGAAGCCTACCCAACCAAGCATGAGACTGCTCATGTGGTGGCCAAGAAGCTAATCGAAGAAATCCTACCCAGGTATGGTTTCCCAACTACAATTGGATCAGATAATGGGCCGGCTTTTGTCTCTCAGGTAAGCAAAGGAATAGTCACCGCACTGGGGGCCAATTGGAAATTAAATTGTGCTTATAGACCCCAGAGTTCAGGACAGATAGAAAGAATGAATAGAACTCTAAAAGAGACCTTAACCAAATTAGCTTTAGAGACTGGCACAGACTGGGTGGCTCTCCTCCCCTTTGCCCTTTTTAGAGTGAGAAACACTCCATACCAGATGGGTTTGACCCCCCTTTGAAATCATGTATGGAAACCCCCCTCCCATGATACCTAGTCTCCAAACTGACCTAGTATCAACCTTAGGAGATCAGGACATACTGGACTCATTCCAACGGTTGTTGTTAACCCACCAACGGGTCTGGCCACAACTCAGGGCTATATATGAAGCCACTGTTGCCCCACAACCCCACAGATTCAGGCCCCGTGACTGGGTCTTCATCCGCAGACACCAATGGAAAAATCTCGAGCCAAGATGGAAGGGTCCCTTTGTGATCCTCTTGATGACTCCCACCACAAAAGTGGACGGCGTCACGACTTGGGTGCACTCTTCCCATGCAAAACCTGCAGACCTGTTTGCAGTCCCAGAGGATTTCAAAGGAGGCACCTGGAAGGCATCCCGACATCCTTCAAACCTGCTCAAGCTTCAAAACCGGCGGGCCTCCTGCTAACCTGCCTCGGCGGCACGCTCCCACCATCGCCTTGCCCCTGGCCTTGGTCCCACGGCCAAGTGCATCAGCGGCCCAGCTGCTGAGGCCTCCCAATGCCCCTCGCTCCATACGTTCAGAAGAGCTGGTTACTGAGCCGTGAGACCACCGCCTCAATGGCCAGCGCCCACCTCCTGCTCGCCTGTCTCCTGGTGACTGGGCTCCTCCCGATGAGAAGTTTAAATCCCCATGGACCAGTACAAGTTACTTGGATGTTAGCTAACATGGAAATGGGGAAGGCAGTGTTAACACTAACTGAGGACCATCCACCTAACACCTGGTGGCCCCTGCTTGATGTTGACCTCTGTACCCTAGCAGATGGGCTGTATGACACAGGCCTGGATGGAAAAACTTTGGGGTATGAAGGCTCCTCGGCAGAGCCGGCTATAATTGTAAATTCAAATCAGGGGTTAGAAACCTACGAGCTAAAAGCTTCTATGTCTTCCCAGGACCTCATGTTAAACCAGGGTGCGGGGGGGGCAATACTATTATTGCCAACACTGGGGATGTGAAACAACAGGGGAGGCTTGGTGGTTAGCAACTGCCCTAGGGGAGCTCATTACCATCAGGCGAAACCAGATGGGGACACTATGCCAGACTGGATCAGGTAGCAATCCCTCACATTGCAATCCCTTGCTCATTAGGTTCACTGATAAGGGAAAAAGGGAACAAGGATGGGGAACAAGCAGACCTTGGGGACTGTGTTTATGGCTCAATGGCTATGATACGGGACTCTTATTTTCTCTCCAATGACAGACAGGAAACCGCCAAAACAGCCGCAATGGGTCCAAACCCTGTCCTGGTCCCAGGGGCGGGTCCTTACTCAGTGGGGGATCCGCTAACTGAACTCACTACTCAGTTTAAAGTCGAGACCCCCACGGTTCATTCTTCCCTGCATCCTTCCCTAATCCAACCTCGGGCAGGCCAAGAGAGCTTAATAAGACTATTAGATCTGGCTTACTTCTTTCTAAATGCCACCCACCTGAGCCGGGCTGTCTCCTGCTGGCTGTGTTATGACACCACCCCTCCCTACTACGAGGGAGTTGCAGTGCAAGGTAACTATACAATTAGCCCAAATGACTCACGCTGCAGATGGTCTTCCAAAGCAAGCCTCTCCCTAGAGAGAATTACAGGCTTGGGGACCTGTATAGGAAGAGTTCCCCCCTCATACTCCTTTCTATGCAACCAGACCCTTTCAGTTAATTCATCAACTCAGTGGTATTACATTCCTCCCAATGATACCTGGTGGGCCTGCTCTACAGGGCTGACACCCTGTCCTCAATCACAAGTAGCCAATGCAACAGGCTTCTGTGTGCTCACCCTGCAGTTCCCCCACTTAGTATATCATTCAGATGAGGAATTCTTGTAGCTTTACCTACAACAAGATCAGGTCCCCCTGCATGTAAAGAAGACCCCCGTAGTTGCAGCTGTGACTCTTGTGACTCTAGTAAGTACAGGAATAGCTTCAGGAATAGGCATGGGAGCCACTGCCATCATACAAGGCAATGCTCATTACGCTGACCTATGCATCAGCTTGGACGCTGATCTCCAGCATTTAGAGGAATCCATAAGTCAGCTCCAAGATTCCGTTAGCTCATTAGCAGAAGTGGCCCCGCAGAATTGGAGGGGGCTGGATCTCCTCTTCCTACAGCATGGGGGGCTGTGTGCCGCTCTGAAGGAAGAATGTTGCTTCTACCGAGACCATTCAGGAGTTATAAGAGATAACATGGCCAAGATCAGAGAGGGACTAGATGCCAGATGTAAACAGAGGCAGGAAATGCAGGGGTGGTTCAAATCTTTGTTCAACAAATCCCCATGGATGATTACCCTCATCTCCACTCTCCTAGGCCCTCTCATAATTCTGCTTCTGATACTCACTCTAGAGCCATGCATTCATAATAGACTAGTGCAGTTCATAAAAGACAGGTTAGGCACCATCCAATTTATGGTGCAGAGACAACAAGCTTATATGGTCCTTAGGACAAATCTCCCAGACACTTATGAACTGACTGACCAGAACCCATGATTGGGTTTCCCAGGTACAAGACAAGGGGGGAATGTAGGTCCCAGAGATCCCCCTCATTCAATCCCTCCCGACACCCCACTGATTGCTCTTTTTAGCTTCTGTGTAATGCTTGAAATGCACACCTGCTGCTACTCCTCCTCTGCTGTTCCCTTTCCAGGAAACTATAGATTAGATAAGCCCAGGTATGAACACTGCTCTATAGAGTAAAAATAAAGCCTCCTGACCACACAGACGCCCCCCTCATTCCACAACCCTGAGAACACCCCCTGCCAATAAAAAATCTCCACAACTGCATCCTGTACAACCGACCAGTTCAAAGGTGTGTTGGCACAAGCAGGATTCTTGGACCAACCACAAAGTGACACTTTTATTCCCCTCCTCTCTTTGTTTCTAACCTATAAAGAGCTCCTTCTTTCCCCACCCGGGGCTCTCAGCACGGTTCCGTTATATCGGTGTGGTCTGAGAGCCCGAGCTTAAGCCCGAATAAACTATAAACCTTGCTTTTGCATTTTTGGTGTGTTGGGTCCTTGGTGGTCTTCTTGGGGTCCTGTGATTGAGGTATAACAATAACTAAAGCTATCCAGCATTCCTGGAAAATGTATATTTTACTCTGGAGAAGTAGTCATGAGTAACCACATCTGTCATAGTTTCTCTCTTGTGGTTTCTTTTAGTAAAGTCATCATATAATACAAATAATCTATGTGAACTGAAAGGCAAGTGTGCTGTATAGTTTTAGTTGTCAACTTGACACACCTGGGTAGAGGGAAGCTCAATAGAGGATCTTCTGTTGAATTCACCTGTGACCATGTATGTGGGGCATTTTCTTGATTGACTATTGATCTGGGAGGGCCTAGTCTAATGTGGTCAATGCCACCCCTGGGCAGGTGGTCTTTGTTGTTGTGTAAGAAAGCAGGTTGAGCACAGGCTGGAAGAACAAGCCAGTAAGCAGATTTCCTCCGAGGTCTGCACTCCAGGTTCCTGCCCTGAGTTTCTGCTTTGGCGTCCCTTGATGATGAACTGTGCTATAAACCAAATAAACCTTTTCCTTCCAAGTTGGTTTTTGTCAGTGTTTTTATCACAGTATAAAAAGCTAACTAGAACAGGAAGCATTAAAATTTACATCAGGTTTGTGTGTGCTACGCAGTGGCAGTGATACGCATACACACAGGCTTTCCTACCTTAACTGTGGGACGTACTGCCTGATTTTGCTCATTCTAGGAACTGTTTTGTTCTTACCTTCACTGTGAGTCTATGGTCTGAAAAGAAAAAGGAAGTCTCACTCACTCATTTGTTAGGGTCCATGACTCGATGGGTCCCCTCCAGGTAACAAATACACGGGATTGGAGATGTAAAAATCAAGCAGAGTCTTTACTTCTCCAGCTAGCTGGGGCCGACCGGCTTCCCGAGACATGCAAGTCTGGTCAGAACGATCGACCCCGATTCAGTTTCAGGTACAGATTATATAGGCCCACATAGTCATTACACAAAAAAGCATTCCTCAGCAGACACTTTGATCAAACATCTTCTAAAAGCTATAGTTTCGGTTAAACATCTTTTCCAGGAAGGGTAGATCTGGTGTAAGCCTGGTGCAACTTCCCTCTTTTGTTCCTTATCGGTTATCTGGTATGTGCAAACAGGCCTACAGGACACATTGTGAATCAACTGAGTCAGGGGTCCAGGGTCCAGGAAGGAGGTTTACAGCACTTCAATTCTTAGCATTTCAACTACGTTAATCATCCATGTGTGGTAGATACAATCAGGCAGAACAGGCAAGCTTAGCAAGTAAATCTAAATCAACGTTTTAAACAGAGTTTTCTATCAAAATGCAGAGTTCTTACAACATTCATCAAGGTATTTCAATTTTTTTTCCCAACACATTCTAGTCTAAATCTACCTCTTCTACCATTTCACAGGCATTTAGAGACTATTTTGACTGAAAAAGTATTGAGTTGTCACTTGGCCCTACAAAATAACTAGATGCAGAGAAAAAGCCCAGAAGTTCTGCCTTAATTTTGTTTCCTTTTCTTTAGTTCAGATTCCTGCTTATCTCTGCATGGATATGAAAAGAGTCAAGGGCTATCTATCTAAAAACCAAGGACCCTAATCTATCCTATAACTATTCAAGGCTGAAGACACAGTCATTATCCTAAAGGTGTATTCACCATGCATGTCAGGAACAGCAGTGTCCCACAGTGCAGGCTACTCCCTAGCTGAGGGTGATGTGAGTTATTTTAGCATTGCAGAGCCTTTTCAGATCTCAGTGAGCTTAATTTAAATAGCTAGTGTTATGGGAAGCTCAGAGACCAGCAGCCAAAATCAGGTGAGGAGAGGGATTTAATTTTACACTAGCAGATTGACCCACCGATCCTTCCATAAAGGAACCAGTACCCCCATGCAGTTTTAAGTAAAAGGTACCTGTGATAATTAAGCAAGATAACATATGGCCTCAGGGGTTACAAAGACTTCCTTCCAGGCTGACCATTAGGGGCAGGGTGGAGGAAGACCCCAGCTCACCTCCCCCATGCCTCTCTCTTATCTCGGAGTTTTCTAAACTTTGGAGAACAAAAGACTTCTATTCTGGGTAACCACAGGAGGTAGGGGAGAAGACTGCAGTTTATCTCCCCAGTCTTATCTCTTGTCTAGGAGCTCTTCCTGCTCCAAAATTCTTAATTACCATTTCCATTATATCCCCTCCTCTTCATTTACATAATCCCTTATGTTATTCTAGAGGAACCCTGAGATATTCTTGAAGAATCACCTGGAGTCTGATGGCCTCTACTCTATTTTTTAATAAATTCACTGAGAATATTGATTATACACAGCCCTACCAAGATTAATAAAATTACAACTATGGGTCCTGTAAATGGGGCCAGCCAGGGACCCCAAGTTTTCCAGATACTCTTCCAAAAAACCCACTTTCCCCTTTTCCAGCCTTTATCTTTTCTAATTGTTGCTTAGCATAAACACCGTCTAAAGGAGACAAGGCATGCCCCTGAGGAGGGCAATTAGTCTATTAATAGGTACCCAGGACTTGGGGTGCCCTTGGGACAGGGTGGCCTTCCAAACCAACTCAGTTGTCAAGGCCATGGAGTCTGAGTGGGAGCCAGTATGGCTGGGCATCCACAGGATCAGCAGGAGTATCAGGATGTAGGGCAGGCACAGAGTCATTGCTCCCATCTTGAGGTCACTTGGATATTGTAACTTCAGAGGCTGGTCTGGCGCAGTTCTGGTAGTCCACTCCTGTTTGGATTCACAGCCGCCTTGATGTAGGAGTGATGGATCCAGGGCTTGATGCCTGCCACTTTGAGAGCTGAAGGGGCGGTCAGTATTATTTGATATGGCCTCTTCCATCTTGGGTCTAGGTTTCCCCTGACTGGGACCTTAATCCAAACCCAATCTCCAGAGTTCCAGGAATACAAGGGGCCTGTAACAATAGGGGGAGGGCATAGGTTCAAGTGCCCAGAGATCTCTTTACTGTGTTAGCAAAGTCTTTCAAAAACTGCAGGAGGTGAACCTACCCAAATTCTCTGAGATCTCCAGCTTCCCTACGAAGGAGTGGTGGTGTGTGCCCAAATAGAGTCACAAAAGGAGAAAAACCACACATTTTTGGTGTACATCATGCCCTGAACAGTACAAGTGGCAAGATCTCTGGCCAGGAGAGACTTGTTTCCTGGCAATGTTTGGCTACTACAGTTTTCAGGATTCTATTCATCCTCTCAACCCAACCTGAAGACTGTGGGTGATACCAAGTGTGTAGAGTCCAAGTCAGCCCCACTGTCTCAGATACTTGCTGAATAACTTTCCTGACAGAGAGTGGACTGTTATCAGACCTGATGCTAGTCAGGACCCCAAAGCGCAGATGATCTCTCTGACCAAGACCCAGGATACCTCCTGGGCTTTCTCCATGTGGGTGGGGAAGGTTTCCACCCAGTGTGAGAAGGTGAAAACAATGACCAGTAGGGACAGGTATCCTTCACTGGGCTGGATGTCAGTGAAATCCACTTCCAAATGTTCAAATGGGTAGGATCCCCACTTCTGTGGCAACAATGGGGGCCAGGGGCCCTGCTTTGGGTTGTTTTATGCACACCATAGGCAAGCTTTGCTAGATAGTTGGGCTAGTGTCATCAGCCTTGGGGTTATTAAATATCTCTGCAACAAGTCTCCTAAGGCTGTCTTTCCTAGGTGGGTCATCTCATGAGCCTTCCAGACCAGACCCAGAACTGTGCCCTCAGGAACTATGAATTTTCCCTCAGAGGTGATCAGCAGCCCCGTCAGTTTTCAGTTGAGCCTTGATCTATGGCCAATTTTCTCTCCTCTGGACAGTACCTGGGTCACTCAGGGAGCATTGGAAGTGCAAAACACACCTTCCAGGAGTGGGTGAGAGGGGCACCTAGGTCTACCCTCTCAAGGAGGGATGCTCTTTTGGCTACCTGGTCTACCATAGCTCATTTCCTTAGCTCACTTAGTCCTTGTTCTTTGTGTGAGCCTGGCAATGCACCACAGTTATGGTGAGGGGGTGCCCAGACTGTTTCCAGGTGTTGGAGGATTTGGTCACTGTTTTTGATCTCGTTACCCCTGAGATAAGTAATCCCCTCTTTTGGCATATAGCTCTGTGAATGTGCAGGGTGGCAAAGGCATACCGGGAATCGGTATAGATGGTGGCCCGTTTTCCTTCAGAGAGAGCAAGAGCTCTTGTGAGGGCATGTAACTCAGCCTTCTGGGCAGACCAGTGATCAGGGAGTCAGCCTTCCTCCATGGCTTTGTCTGTGGTGGTTACTGCATATCCAGTGTGATACTCTCCATGCTGCAGGCTTCGATTCCCATCAGTAAATAGTTCCAGTTCTGCATTAGAGAGTGGTTCATCTTTTAAATCTTGGCAGGAGGAGAACACTCTCTCCATAATCTCTTCACAGCTATGGAGCAGTTCACCCTCCTCTTCTGGTAGGTACATGATTGGGTTTGGGGTATGAGTAGCCTCTATCTGGATTCTGGGATTCCACCCCAGCATGACGTGGTATTGAGCCACTTGCTCCCCAGTTACCCAGTGGCTGGCCATTCCATTTAACAAAGAGGTGACTTGATGTGGTACTCTGACTGTGATGTTTTGTCCTAACGTCAGCTTGTCCACCTCTTGCACCAGCACTACAGTGGCAACAAGTGCCTGGAGACCGGGGGGCCACCCTGAAGCCACAGAGTCTAATCTTTTGGATAAATATGCCAATCCCTCCAATGGCTGCAGCTTCCAGCACACATCATAAGCTGACTGGTGGACAAAAGCAGTGTCAACCATTGAACGGTTCTCTGTGGCCTCTGGATCAAAGGGAGTAAAATGGCAATAGGCATCACAGAGTCTCTCATAAAACTAACTGGGAATCTCCTTCTCTCCTTAGATAACTTTGGTCACTTGAGTTAGATATTGGTAGCTCTGCAGGCCCCTGCTCCAGCCCCTTTGAGGCTAGCACGGTGCATATGATCAAGGGCCTGAGACCCTTCCTGGGTGTTGGGGTTCCAATTAGGTTGCTCATCTGGGAAAACAGTGTCAGCAAAACATTCTGGATTTAATGACCCTTCATGGGCCTGGCTCATAAGCCATGTCCTGGCTGCCTGGAGAATGTGCCTCCTATCCTCTGAGTCAAATGAGGTGCTGAGGAGTTGGTGACAATCATGCCAGCTGGGTTGGTGTGTTTGCACGATGGAATTCAGCAGATCAATCATGGCTTGGGGCTTTTCTGAATAAGGTGGAATGTGTTGGCGCCAGTTGAGGAGGTTAGTTGTGAGTGATTGGTACATCAGGCTAGGGGGACCAGCAAATATGGTCCCATCTTCTCAAAGGATGGATGGCCCTGGCAGAGCAGGCAAAGAGCTACCGGGCCTGTAGTGAGGCAGCCTGCATTAGGAGAATGCTCCCATTTTTCAGGTAGCAGCGGCAGTGTGCCTAGTGGTGGTGGTGCTTGGTCCTAACGAAGCGGCTGGGTCTCGGGTGAAGGCTGGTGGTGATTAGAATGTGGGATTGCTTCAGTTCTGGCTAACCTGCTTGGCGTTTGTTCATTGAGAGTTGTTTGCTTCTCTGGTGGGGCTCCTTTAACTCCACGGATTCCAGGTTGTACAAGCTCAGTGGCTGGAGCTTGGCTTTCTGAGTTGGCTTCACAGGCAGCAAGTATGGGAGGAGTTCAGAGTCCTGCTCATGTCTTTGGTGGATAGGAGAGCTAGGTGACCTCCCAGTTAACCCAGACTTGTGGGTAGCCAGGACGGCAGGTGCTGGGGACCTCTGGAAGGTGTGATATCTGAGCCAGTCAGGCTAGTGAAGTGCCAGTCTGTCCCAAGAGTCTATGTAGGAGAACTGATTGGGATATCCTGGCTGTTGAGACAGACTTCTCTCACTCTCTTAATGTTAGGCATGTCTAGCGTGCCTCCCTCTGGCCTGTCCGAGTCAAAAGAAGGCCATTCAAATTCGCAGAAGGTTCTTAATAGGGAGGGTTTCATCTTGGTGCTGTAATCTCCTGCATAACCTAGCTTAAAGTTGTCCAGCATCACACGGAGGACAGTCTGTGTCTGATACTTAGACTAGGAAGAACCCATTTGAAACTGTATATGTGCCTGGAATGTGTGTAATGTGTGCACAGGAGGGGGTGGAGAGCACTAATCTCTCCCTCATTCAGATGCCTTCCTGGCCGGCCACCTCTCAGTGACTTAAGAGGTCTTACCTTAGGGCCACATGTATAATCTCCATGCTCAGTCACACGAAGGTAAATGCCATTTTGGTTACATGATCACAGAGGAACCACAGGGTGAGGCCCACTCAGATTCCATTGGAAATGTTACTTTCACTTTCACATTCGTGCACAAGCATTCAGAGTTTAAGGCAGTTTTTCCCTAGTTATTACCACTAAATTCCTGTTCTGCCTAAAACAGGGCCAGGGCCTCGGAATCACATCGGGATTCAGTTGTGGCCTGGTTTCCTGCCTTGTTGGAGGTCAGTGCCACCCTGGTATCACATCAGGGCTTTGTATGCAACCTCCTATGGGTGATCAGCCCACACCGGCTCCTGTCTGTCTATCCTGGGGCTTTTACCTGGTTTTGACATCCATTCTGGTCTCCATCTCCCTTCACTTGTAGAGATACTCTGATCCAGGGCTCTGGAGCTCTTTTTGGCCTCCTGGAAGGAGACCCTGGAAAGGGAATTCTTCACAGGTGCACACTTCTCTGTTCCAGGGGCTGTCTAGTGCTGCAAGGCCCAGGAACGGCAGCCCCTATAACCAAAAAGGGTATGACAACTTGATCTTGGTGGGACCTCCAGAAATGTTATGGGAAAATCAGAGACCAGAAGCCAGTCAGGTAAGGAGAGGGATTTAATTTTATGCTAGCATATTTACCCACGGATCCTTCCATAAAGGAGCAAGTATGACCCTCCAGTTTTAGGGGTTTTTATATTCATGTGAGGACATACAAGTAAAAGACAAAACAGCACATAGGTAGCAATTAAGGAAAAGGTACGGGGATTACAAAGACTTCCTTCCAGGTCAACCATCAGGGGCAGGATGGAGGAAGATTCCTGCTCACCTCCCCCATACCTCTCTCTTATATCAGAGTTTTCTAAACTTTGGAAAATTCTTCTATCCTGGGTAACCACAGATGGTGGGGGAGAAGGCTCCAGCATTCTTCCCAGTCTCATCTCTTGTCTAGGAGCGCTTCCTGCTCTAAAGTTCTTAATTTCCATTTCCATTATATCAGGATGCCAGAAGATCAACTGTGATCTAAGCCACTCAAGCCAGTGACTTTTTAGTTCCTTATGCCATGCCTAAGAAGAATAAAGAAACAGTCAGAGTAAACAGAGTGAATGTAGTTTTATTAAGGAAAAGTGAGAAAGTCTTCAGAAAGTGGTTCCAAGAAGGATACCAGTGTGCTGCCTAGTTTAGGGGCCTTTTATGAGATTCCTGGCACGAGCTTGATGGACACTGAGGTAATCTTTGTCAGGAATGGTAATTTTCTGAGGACATTGTGGACAAAACCAGAAGTGACATTTACCCCATGTCCATGCCCCATTGGCCCAACAAGAGAAATAGTCATGTGGTACTCATCAAATCAGGGGAGTGGTCACATGTTGTGGCCTCTTTTATCCAATCTCTTCTAACTTGTTTTACTCATTTTGCAAACAACTGAATAGAGTAGCTCATGATCTTTCAGTGGGTCCTGCCCTTAATTCCTGCAGGTAGCTAACTTCTGCCTCAAGACTACATACTGGGTCAGGAATAATCATCTTAAGAGAACTGAATTTCTGCCCTCCAATGATGACAGTAGTAACAAATTATCAGGCCCCCTTACAGAACCAAAAGTGAGGTAGCTGTAAACCAGATCATAACTTGAACAACATTGCTTAATTATGCATATCTCCGGTTCTCTGCTCTAATTCTTATTGTATGTAAGCTCATGATAGTGCCTCAATAATGAATTGGGGTCACTGGACGCCTTTACATCTTCCTCTTTCTAATATACCATACTGATTAAACCTTTCTCCTTATTTCACCACTAATTGTCTCTTCAATTGACATATTTGGATATGTAGCCAAGGCTACTTTAACAGGATAGTCATAGCCAGGGCTTTTACATAAAAAACAATTTCTGTAAACTGAGCTGCATCACATTAGGTGATCTGTCTATAACACTCACAGTTACCCTACATGCCATGTACGTGAGTACTATAGGGAATTATCTGAAGCATCCTCATAGCAAGTGAAGAATCTCAAGAGTAAAATATTTTGTAGCACTTCTAGTGCTCAAAATGTAATTATTTTCAAGATTTATACAACATTTAATGTTTCAAAATAGAAATTATTTGAAAATTGTTTTAATCATATGTAAAATATTAATTTAAACACATTATTTATCAACCCAACCTTTTAAGAAAAATATGTCCTGGGAACTGCAATATTTCTTTTGTTGTATTTATTATTTATTTATTTATTGTTTATTTATTTATATTTGTGTACCTGGGTTGTGTTGGCATGTACGTGCCACAGCATGTGTGCAGATCAGAGGACAACTTTCAGGAGATGGTTTTCTTCTTCCATCATTCAGGTTTCAGGGATCAACACTCAGGTCATGCTTGATGGCAAGTACGTTTACTGGCTGAGCTGTCTAGCTGGCACTGCAATAGTTCTTTAATACAAAGTAGAAAGGAAAGCCAAGACTTGGTGTTCTAATAGGAAGAAAAATGTAATAAAATGTATGCTTTCAATAAGTGTTACCTAAGATCATATAGAAATAGAGAAAACAAACCAGGTAATGAAAAATGTGTTATCTGGGAATTCTTCTTTAGTGAGTTGTTCAAAGAGCATCTTTAAGGATGTACCATCTCACCTGCTGGTGAGTCCTGATAGCATGACCAGAGTTTTAGCATGAAAGCCTGGGTTCCAACAGACAGGTTTGGCTACCCACACCAGTGTTCCAGTTAAAGGAAGAGGATTTGTCTTATTAGAACCACAGGGCCATCCCATAACCTGCTGTCTTAATTTTCCTGCATGCAAGAAAAATCAAAGAACAGAAATTGGTAAAGAAAAACAGATTTATCTATAATTTGACAAAACTCTCTTCATCATGCCTATGGCAGTTTTGCCATTAGAAAACAATGAGACAAAATCCAGAAGAGATTTACATTCAGTACAGAGGCAGTACCATCAGTCTGTTCCTGTGAGAGGGACAGTCAAACTCAGGTTGCCTCCCAAGTCTCTATTCTTAGCATACTGCCTGAATTCTCCACATGGCAGGTCTGCTATATTTTTACTAGTTACACTCTTACAGTGTTAAGAAGTGCATCCAGTTCTGCATTCCTGTGGTTTGGTTGATGCCTGTCTCAGTGTTGAAAGTCCTTCTTGCTTGAGGGGAGCATTGTGATTCCCATCAGATGATTATTCCTGCTCCATGGTATAGTCTTGTCATTACAAGAAAATTTCCTTCTCTGGGGGTCGTGTGGCCTGTGAGGCTTTACTGTTCTTCAAATCCAAGGTGACTGTAGCCTTAGGACAATGCCTGGAGACCTTAGACATTATTTATCAGTGTGAAAGAGGACCCTGCAGAAGCTGAGAGCAATAAGATGCCTCAGTTGCTCTTATCTGTGCCCTCTGCTTTGAATTGGAATGAGCTAGGCTAGGGATCTTTGGTTTTCACTGAGATACCCCTTGAGAGATTAACATGTCTACATGTAGAGGCAAGCAGGCTATCCAAAGTAAAGGAAAGTGTATGAGATGAAGGCACAGATGCCCACCTTTCATCCTGCTTTCAGCCACTTTGTGAGCACAAGTAAGGAGCCACTCAGCAGAAACAGTTTCTAAGGACCTGCTATTCGATGAGCCCTACCACAGAAAAACAGAGTATATAGCAGTACAGACATGTGGCCTTGTCAAAAGACAAACTACACTTCAAAAAATTCAGCAAACAATCAAAATTTTATTTATATCTATTACAAGAAAAAAACCAGAATGTAGTTTCAATTAAATTCCTTGAAGCAAACTGGCAGCGTTTTTAAACACACATATTATGTATACGCATTTATAAGGAACAAAGTGCTATTTCAATATTATGTGTACATTGAACAATGATCAAATCAGAATAATTATCTTCATCATCTTAAGCATGTATCATCTCTTGTGGTTAGGATATTAAAATCATTTTAGCTACTTTGGAATATATAATACATTATTGTTAACTAATTATCATATTGTGTTAGAAACATCTGGACTTATTTATCCTATGGAACTATAAAGTCAGTTTTAAGAGACGGAGTTGGGAGGGTCATGATGTTGATGTTGCTGCTGGACCTTGCACAAATGAAAAGCAAACTTCTTCATATCTAAACAGGAGGGAGTTGCAAAAGTACTAAAAAAGGTAGTCAGGAAGACAGACTTCTATCTCCTTCAGAGGCTGGGAGATATGGGTGCTGATTCCTTAATACTTCTTTTTCAGAGGGCTGACTTCCAAGTCCTTGAAAAGACAGCATTGGGTTGTAAACCTGGCAAGAGGCTGTGAAAAAGATTTACATCTCAAAGTAGCAGAGAAAGAATTTGCAATTACAAGTTTGCTAAAATAAATGCTCCTTCAGAAAAGGATGTCAGGGGCTGAAAGGCAAAAAAGAAACCTGACTGTAAAGTGGAGACAAGCAGAGTTAAGGCCCTCTTGGCCAACCCTAAGAAAGGACTACTCTGATTCAAGAGCACCCACCTCGTTTATGAGAAACTGATCAACACTTGTGCATGTGCAGCCTTGGAGTGCTTGCAAGGTGCAAGATATGAATTAGGCATCAATACTCTACCTGTGCTACCATTCACCTGCAAAACCTCACACACTGTTTCTTTGCTGCTTTTATGCTCTTTCCTCATTAAGACCTTAACTCTAACCCTTTACATCTAGAGGCTCAGGGCTTGGGATTTCTGGTTTTACCTGTTCCTTCACTTCATTAGACATCTGCTCAACTGACATCACATTCACACCAAAGTTATTTAGGGAAAATGACGAGTGTAGCCTAACATGAGCCAAATTAGAGGCAATAAGAAGATTTCTCTTCTCTTATTGTATTCTGTTAATGATAGTATTTTAAAATGAGGAATTTTAAAAAGACAAAGAAGGCAATAAGAAATCAGCAAGTTTGAGAAAGACAGAGAAGGTCCTAAGTACAGAAATTTATTTCTGGTAAAAATGTTAAGAAAGGGAAATACTTTTAGATGAGAAGTTATTTTATATTTTAAAACACAATTTTTTCCATAAGTAAGGATTGTTTCAGAATGAAATTAGAGAAAGTTACTGAGAAGGTCGAAGTGTTAAAGCATATTGCAAGAAACTTTGAAGAGGACTGAATATAAAGAAAGACAACATGTATATAAGCTGGCTATAATTAAAGTTTATTAAAAATTCCTAAGATCAAATTTTAAAACAGTGACATAAACTGGAAGCTAGTTTTCTGTTTGAAACAGTGAAGTTTTCTTAGGATATTAATCTACCTTTTGCAACATTCACAAAACTGCCTCAAAGAAAGTGTTTGAAATTTTACAGGATGGTTGATTACATTTTCATTTGTTTTTCAGGCTTTTCATGTCTTAAAAACTGGTTTGTAATAAAACCTATATTTATTTAAATATTGTTATATTTTCAAGTCCCTTAAATATTCACTTTGTAATTATAAATAATTTTTATTTTACATTGTTTAGTTAGTGTATTTTATTTTATTTTAGTATTCATGACTCAAATACACATATTTATAAAAAATATGTTATTTATCTAAATTGTATCTAAATTTTACACAAAAATTAAAATTAAAACCTACTATTCCATTTCTGCATTGATGAAACTATCTAGATGTTTAGCAACCAAAACTTACAAGCTAAACCCAAAAAAGGACAGGTGACAGCTAACATTTTGTTCCTTGCCCTCCAAAGTCAGCTAGGATCCAGTGATGACAAAGCCTCTCTCAAAGGTCCTGGAAGTCAACTTTCCTCTTGATCAGAGAGACAACAGGGACTGAATCCTATTCAGTGAATATTCTGCAAAACCAAGAATCAGTGGAGAGAGAAATGTCTTCTCCACTTCCAAATGACACCACAAATCAGCAAGTCCCTGACTCATCCTAGTGGCTGACACAACTGGCAGATCTAAAACTAATGGAGTCAGTAGACTCATCTCAATTCCCTGAAAGTTACTCCTTAGGCATCTCAACAGACAGAGTTTAATCAAAAAAAAAAGGAATGAATTGAGCCTGATAAATGGTTTTAAATATCAAGCAGGAAAATACAAGCAAAGAATGGAATAATTAATGTTACAAAACAAAAAATGGTAGACTGGATCTGAAAAGAGACTGTGGGAGCTGTGCTAATTGCTAGAGGATCCACTCTAAGGACACCAGTGTATACAGGTTCATGAAAAAGCTGACAAAATATTTTAGAGTCTTCCACACCTGTGACATCTTAATCACAAGCCATAAAAGTCCAGACTGACTCTCCCATTACTTCTGAAAAATGTACCCATCAGCTGTCACTGCAACACCTCTCTGTCATATCATTGAACTGGCCCCTACTGTGTTGGACATGCTCCCCACATCCTTCTTTCTTGATTCTAAAGCCTCCTCACCAGTATTCCTTACTTCTCTGTGTACATTCATTCAGAAAGCCTATCTAATCCAGTTAGGAAATTCAGTCTCATTATACATTTTTTACATAGACTAAATGTAAAACTTTATAATATAACTCTACAATTTCATTAAAAAAACATATTGATATTATTTGTGGAATGAATAGTGAATAGGCTAGAGAAGGCAATTCTAGAGATTAATATAAGAAAGGCAGCAGAAAGACTAGACGCCCTTAATCTACCTGGGATTTAGTCACACTCAGGAAGCATGCTCAAAAAAGGCTGTGTTCTATGAACCCCAGAGGGACAGGTACAATATAAATTGTGGTCGCTGGCTGTGGCTGCTCTCCTCTAGTTGTGGTCACTTTCCTGCTCTCTCAGTTCTTCCAATCAGTCGGCCGGTCAGGACCCCAGGGCTGGTGAGGAGTCTGCGCCACCATCGCCACATTCAAACACAGGAGACCAGATTCAGTGACACAGATCTGCTTTATTGCAGGAAAGTACGAGCTTATATAGGGGTAATAGTCCAATCATAACACAGCATATGGGATCCCTTATTAGCATGTCAGAATAGTATCCTGTTACAATCTAGCGGGCCAGATGCCCTCTTAGCATGATAAGTTTCAGTTTCTCTAAGTTTCAGATTCCTGGAAACCATGTGACTTACATAGTTTTCTCTCTGATAAGAAACAGGAAGCACCACATTCCAGCATGATAGGTATGTAAGGCAAAAGGCAAAATCAGTCACAAGATTTTCCACAACAATAAATTATCTCCTTCCCTCCTACCCACATGAGGCATAAAAACCTAAAACTCCAGTGGTTGTCCTTCAGACCTAAATCCATGTCTGTAATATCCTAAAGAGTTAGCTAGGGAAAAAAGGTAAGCACAAGATGTTTCTAAATATTTCTCTTAACAAGAGTACCAAATGACTATTCCTCTTCTCCTTAACACTTGGAAAGGAGGATCATATTGTTTTGGAACTGGAAAGCTTTTGAAATGTAATGGTAATTAAGAACTTTGCAGCTGAGAAAACTCTGCAAAAGAGACAGGTATGGGGGAAGTGAGCAGGAGTCTCCCCACCCTGCCCCATATGGTTGCCATGACGGAGGTCTTTGTTTTCCAAAGTTTTCACATTCCTGTAACCTTTGCAGCCATATGCTACCTTGCTTAATTATCACATGTACTTTTACTTAATTTTCACCTATGTGTTGTTTTGCCTTTTGTTTGCAGTTCCCCACACATGAGTATAATAACCCTCCAAAACTTGAACAAAGGAGTCTCCTTTTATTCATGGGGTCAGTCCTGCTAGCGTCAAATTATTAAACTTTCCCTCCTCACCTGACTTTGGCTCTTGGTCTCTGATTTTTCTGTAAGAATATTTCTGTGGATGAAAAATTATACCTTATAGGAAAAAGTCTCCCTCGCTCTCTTTCTCTCACTCCTCTCTTTACTTTCCTTTTCCTGCTTATAGAACCCCATGGATGGAAGCTAAAAGTGTGTCTAGGCTCTCTTAGAAATGTAGATATAGTCATCAACTGCTAAACCTAGACAAGATTGTGAGGCAACTGCTGGATGGCTGTCCATACTTAAGCTGTGAAGTGCCCAGATCCCACCATAACTCATGCCCTGATGGTTCTCCAGTGCTGTTCAGGCAACAGGGGCTCACTATGCTACTAGAATTTCCACTGTCACTGCCATTCAATTGCACATCCCACTTTCTCACCCCCCTCCTTTTTTTTTCCTGAATGTCTGTCAGGATCATGAGAATGGAAAAGTCAGATGAGACTCTAATGTGGCTGTCCTTTCCTGTTTTTTGCTCACATCTGTGATAAACTCCCTGAAGTCCTACCCTGACCTGAAAGGATCCAGAATTAGGGGAAAAGGAAAGGAAAGTTTTAAAGTTGAAAATTGGTTCCATTTCCTAAGGGATCTTGTTCTTTGTGTGTCACCTAGCTTATATCTATTTTCTGTATGTGGAAAATCCCTAATGGAGATGAAACAGGCAGAAAGAGGGACCCCTAGAGGGTTTTTAATCTCATTTAATAAAAAAATTTAAGAATGGACCCAAATGGAAGCTTTTACAATTTTTTTAGAATCTTTAAGAAAAATTCTCAGGGCAGGCAAGCTGATAATCTTGGCAGCTGTCTTGAAGGGGTGAATTTTGGGAAGAAGGAAAGAAAGACATGGAACCATGCAGGTTTAGAGCCTGCGTGGGAGGTCAGACACGTGACTGACTCACATGGCTGGGAGAAGGAAATTTTAGAGAAAAAATGAAGAAATATAAGATGCTAGGGGCAGCCCAAAGCCTTAAGGAAAGCATGTTTAGTAAGAAAGGCATAAAGAGATGGGTATAGTGGTGTACACCTTTAATCACAGCATTTGGGAGGCAGAGGCAGGTAGATCTTTGTGAGTTCGAGGCCAGCCTGGTCTACATAGGAAATTCCAAGACAGCTGGAGCTACAGGGAGACCCTGTCTCAAAAAGACAAAAAAAAAAAAAAAAAAAAAAGGGAATAAAAAAAGAAAAAAAAAAAAAAAAGGAATGAAGAATAAAAGGAGAAATTATGCTTTCCTGAAGAATCCAGAAAAGCAGACAGACTTATGGAGACCTACATGGCTGTGGCTGTGTAATAGAGCACTTTCTTGACTATAGCTATGCCATGTTAAAGTTTAGGCTGACTCTAGTCTCTGAAATTATTAAGCAGTTGGCCCAGGGTATGGGAACACATGAAAGCTCAACTCTGGTTGTCTTGGGAACAGGTAAGAGTGTCCTAGAGTGCTCCTGCTGACTGCTGATTTATGGTTTCTGTAGGTTATGCTTGGCTTGCTTCTGCAAAATAGTAATTGTTAATTAATAGCATAGAAATTAATAAGGGGACTGTCCACCTGTATGCTTGGGAACTTAAACTTTTCATTCCTGGTTATCGTTTCTCTGTATAAATAGTATCACACAACATTTAGAGGTTTCCAAGATGCAATTGCTATACAACAACACCCCCCCCCGCCACCCAGAGGGATACTTGTGACTAGTAAAGGCAATATAGAATAACAGTAAGATTGATAATGTCAGTTTATGAAAGAGGAGGAAGCTAGTTCTCTGCAGGTGTGGGGTTTGGATGGAAAACTTGTATTTTCTTAGGTATTTCCTTGATAATGTTTGCTCAAGCTTAACGCTTAATGATCGGCTTCTCTATTATGTTTGCTTGCCTAGCAACATGATCAATAGGGAAAGAACCAGAGGGCTTATGCTCAGTGCTGCACTCGGACCCTCTAGGAAAGAGTATAGCCTGGCTGCAATAAATCTTTCTCTAGACTCACCTGTCTGTTTGTCTGTTTGGGGCATTTGTGGATCCCAGACTATAACAGTGGTCTGGATGTTCTGCAGAGGTCTGCTCTAGTTCCAGGCAGGAAATATTCACTACTTCATTAATGAAGCAGGTATTCTGCCCATCTATTTAGCATAACTTAAGGTGAACCTGCCTTCTTAGGAGTGGTTTTATCACCAGGCAATTGACCAATGAGACTGGAAAAGTAGGTCCTCTAACAGATAGACTAGGGATTTTACACTCTAACAGAGATAAGCATTTGAAGTCTACTGTCCCATCCATATGGACCCAAAGTTTAAAGAGTATGACAGCACAGTGGCACAACCTAAAAGAACAGAACAAAAACAACAAAAATCTAGGTTGGGTGCTGTCCTGTTCCTCTGCTTGAGATCTAGAAGATGGCCAATGGAAAAACAGGAGAGGGAGAAAGAACACAGATGTCTGTACTTGACTTAAGGGTGTTGTTGACCAAGCTGTCTACCAAGGGATAACCATCATGAGCAACAGAGATACAAAGACCAAGGTCAGGCCTTCTTCAAGTGTAAAAACTGAGGTCACTAGGATGTGACTGCACCAGCCACACCTGTCTCTGGGTGTAAGGACCCAAAGCCCTTGCATTGGAATGTGGATTGTCCCAGTTCAGAGTAGGAGGGAGCAAATCTCCAGTATCATGGCCACTTTACAGGATTGAGAATACAAGGTCAACAGACTGGCTTCCATTTCTGACATCTCAATCTCTGTTGAAGAGCCTCAGATTACCCTAGACATGCTGATTAAGAAAGTGAATCTGCCTATAGGTACTGGGACCACTTAGTTGGTCATTGCTCCCTTGATTGGAATGCTTTCCTCCAGACTTATAGATATAGTAGAAGGAACCCACAGAGACAATATCCACTCTGTCAATTTAAAGATCATGTTTTTAATTATGTTTTTCTGCTTATCACTCTGTTCTCTTCTCCTCTACTGGTAAAAGACTTATTAAGTCACCTGGTGTCTAATTTCTATACTCTTCTACTTCAGGTCCCTGAGTCTATTAAATGGTATATAGTGTTAAACTGAAAATATACATTTTGTTTTTACTTGACCCTAATTCTTGGTACTTGTTTGCTTTTGAATGAGAGGACCAATCACTGGAGTTTACCAACAGTACACTTGGACAGTCCCCCTCTGCGGTTCAGGAGCAGCCTGCTTCCTTTGATTATGGCACTAGAAAAAGATCTTAGGGACCTAATTTTTACAAAGGGAGCCTTCTGCAATATTTAGATTTCATTTTATATGTAGTCCTACTAGGGAAAACCCAGACCAGAGCACCATCAGAGTCCTGTAGCTACAATGCATCAGTACTAGGAGCAAGCCTTTTGATTTCCTCTTCAGCAATAATGACTTTTTGTTACTATAGAATAATAATAAAGGGAACCCAAGACATTTTCTATTTTTCAATCTTCTTTCATTTATCTATTTTCTATTTTTTTATTTTTTTTATGTGCATGATTGTTTTACCTGCATTTATGTAAGTGCACCTGTGTGATGAAATGTCCATGGAGGTCAGAAGGGGGCATTATATCACCTGGAACTACTGGAGTTACAGAAAGTTGTTAGCAGCCATGAAGGCACTGTAATCAAACCCTGGTCTTCTGCAAGGGCAGTCAGTGCTCTTAACCACTTTGACATCTCTCCAGTGCCAAATCAGTCATTCTACTTAAATACCTGACATGTGGTCTGCCAATCTCCCCACAGTAGTACATCTTCTCCTCCAGGTGCACAAATGATATCTTTGGAAAGAGTCCCCTCTCTGTTGAAACTTAGAAAGCATGAGATTCTCCTCACCTTACAATGTTTCCATATCTATGTGTTATGAATTAGGTATAGTACTACAATTTTACAGGACACTAGGCACTTCTTCTTAGGTGGAACAGGATATTTTCTGGCCTGCTCTAGAAATTGCTCAGTCAATGTATTATGTGTACACCTTCACAAACCCAATAACATGTACCTGAGAGAATTCTCCAACTTCTGAGTCTATTACTAAATTGAGGTCTTTTCTTGAGACACTCTCCCACAGGTATAACTTTATAGAAAAATGAAGGATATTGTCCCAGGGCTACCAACATTCCTGAGTTTGGTGTACTAAGTATTCACAATTTAGTACTGAAATGATAAGGACTGGTTTGGGGTATACCAAGAGAATTATTCCTGAAATGTCAGTCTGAATCTTGTCCTTGACTCTAGAACAGACACGAGAAGCGGTATGTTCTGGTTTGATTTCTATTGCTGTGATAAAAACACTGACCAAAACCAACCTGCTTGGGAAAAGAAAGGGTTTATTTTGCCTTCAGCTTACAGTTCACCATGGAGGGAAGCCAAGCAGGGACTCATGGCAGGAACCAAAGTACAGACCATTTGGGAGTCCTAGTTACTGGCATGCTCCAACAACATTTGCTCAGCTTTCTTTCTATTTTAAAATATAAATATATATTTATATATATTTTATTTTTTAGAAGAAGCATTTCATTACAGCTTTAACATACTCAATAACAATTTCTAGAGCAAAAATACATCTCTTTCAAAAGTGTTCATACAATTTTTAGGTTCACAGTTGAATTAATACAGATATACAATATTGACCTCAAGAAATAATGCCAGACAGGAGATACCTTCTTTTGAGTTGTTGGCCAGGGTGGCCCAAGAGACGTCCAGACAGTAACCCAGTATAGAACTGGGAAAATGAACAGCAGACCCCAATTTTATCTAAAGGAATATAGACATCTGATTGTTGTTAGATGAGGAACAACTGACCTTCCTAAAACAAAGACCTCTAGATAGGCTGATGACATTCACCAGATGGACAAATACTGGGCAATTGCTGGGGTGCTGATAACACAGCAGAAAATAGTAGGAATGACAGAGTATAAGGGCTCTAGTGGGGCAGGGGAGGCTATGGGAGGTTGCCATCTGGGAAATGGGTGTATAGATGAATAAGATGGTTTGGGATGTTCTGTGTGATATACGTAGAAAAAAAAAAAATCAACAAATTTTAAAAAATGAGTTACATTTGAGGAGGAAGCATAAAAATTTATGTCATGTTAATTAGTAGAGGTGTAAACATTACCATTGAAATCTACCCAATGACTTAATATCCATACACAGGTGCCAAAGATCCGAGTGCAACCGACTATGAGTAGTAATAATCAGATACATACAGATTAGAGTGCATGTGCCAACATTTAAGTGTTACTAGCAAAAACAATAAGTCTTTCTGTAAGAAACAGTATATTTTAAAATGAAATGGAGATACTTTTTAGAGCTTAAAAACTCATTCAATTTTATGTCTTACAGGTTTTTTTTTAAAATATATTTTTATCATTTTTATTTTTTTTGTATGAGTGTATTGACTACATATATGTAAGTGCACTTGTATCCTTCAATGCCTGCAGAGGTCAGAAGAGAGCATCAGAGTCCCTGGAACTGGAGTTATAAAT
This sequence comes from Nannospalax galili, assembly GCF_000622305.1. Lineage (NCBI taxonomy): Eukaryota > Metazoa > Chordata > Mammalia > Rodentia > Spalacidae > Nannospalax > Nannospalax galili. The sequence goes on from NW_008333042.1 coordinate 1,111,773, forward strand.
TGTTATTAGCCACCATGTGGATGCTGAGATTCGAACCTGAGTTTTCTGCAAGAGCAGTCAGTGCTCATAACCCCTGAGCCATCTCTCCAGCCCCTCAGCTTGCTTTTTTATACAATACAGGACCACCTTCCCAGAGGTGACACCACAGCATAGTGTCAATGGCCATGCACAGTGGGCTGGGCCCTCCCAAAGCCCTCTCACATCACTTAACAACAAAGAAAATGCCCCACAGTCATGACCAGAGTCCAAACCTATGAGAAAATTTCTCAGTTGATGTTCCCTCTCTCCAGGTGTGTCAAATTGACATCTGAAGCTATCAGGCAACCCCCTATAGTTGCTAACAAGGCACAACAAAAAAGGCTTGGCTCTCTCACACAAATAGGTCTAAAAAATCACAGGGTCTTAGATAACTGATTTGACCGGCTTTGCTTTGTTCTGTTTTGAGGAAAGGTCTTATGCATCCTAGCCTGGCTTCAAACTCTGTATGTAGCAAAGTGGGCCTTTAATGATCCTCTTGCCTCCACTCCCAAAGTGCTGAGATTATATCTATGGACCATTATGCCTGTTACCTAGTCATCTTTTTCCACTAATGTTTCCTACAGAAGGCCCTGTTTTGCTCACCCAACTCCCTTTTCTTTCCACATATAAACTAACAATTCCCTCTTACATAATTTCTGTTCCTCCTTCTAAGAACAACGCTTAGTTCTCAAGGGCCCCTCCATGCAGGTAAGCTGAACTTGCTTTTCCATCAAACATTCTCTGATTACATCAGCCTATGGTATCCTAACTCTACCTAGTGTTATTGAAATCAATTCATTATTCCCATAGCTATTTTATCTCTTGGGAAAGCACTTATATCATTAGTATAAAATAAGGACCTGTGATTTAAAAAATATTTCTTTAAAAATTCTATCATTTTTAAAGATGTCAAGCGTTTTATAAAGGCATCATTCCTCAAAGAGTTGTGTCTGAAAAGATGTGACTTTATACATTTGAAAAACTGAATTTAGATATTTCTCTAATAGTTTGAAGTACACTTTAAATGTTACTATTTTAAAAATGATTTTCACATGTTAAAAGGAAAATATCTACTATATGCAGATACCTTTGTTTCTCAAAGATAGTAAAATTCAGTTCTCATATGCTTGCTTCTCTAGTATAAGAATGTCTTTCTAACTCAAATAGAATAGCAGGTAAGTTTTAAAATTATTGGACTTCAGTTAAGATTTTCTGGGTAGATTATAGTTTCATAAATTTAAAATATATTGAGGTTACAATAGTACTGGAGAAAACAATGAAGGACTGCTTATCAGCTGGTGACAATGTTACAGGATCTACTTTAACTCATTTCTTCATAGTTAAATACATACACAACTTTATCCAAATGCATTGCTGAATTCTCTGTGGCTTTAAGGCCCTCCTTGTATGATAAGTGGATAACTTACTCATCTACATTTTAGATGGAAGCAAGGTGGTTGTAATTTCTTGGGGACTGCTATTTGTTACCACATCCCTCTCCATGGCAACTTCTTCAACCTCTGTTCCAACTACTTAGTGGCAAATATGTGTGAAATTCATACCTACCAAATTATAGTTATTTAGTCTTCTGCAAGATATCCAAGGGTAATTTCTCCTTTAATTAGTTTTTGGATCTAAATCAAATAATCTTTTAATGTCTTTGTAATGCACAAAATGAAATCCTTAACTAACAAGAATTCCCTATAGCTAGACTCTTATGAATGAATTTGTGCTCAAATAACAATATTGAGTATCTAGTCTCTGAAAGGGAAAATCTTATTTACAATTAAAAAGTTCTTTGCTGCATTAGGATGTACTGACCAGAGCATGAAAGTGCACAGCTATAACCTTGGCCCTGGAGAGGCTGAGGCAAGAGAATCTCAAGGCTAGCCTAAGATATATAGCAAGACCCTATCACAGAAAAATAAGGGCTAATGACATTGCTTGCTGCAGAGAGCTTGTCTGACATGTGAGAGACCCTGGGTTTGGCCTTAACATGAGAAAGAGAGAGAGAGAGAGAGAGAGAGAGAGAGAGAGAGAGGATTGTGTCTATTTTCTTCAGTTGAAAGCACTTTTAAAATCATGTAATGTTTTTCCACAGGAAAAGAATTCTCACAACAAATGGAAAATATATTTGTTAATGCTATTATGTCTCATATTATTAAAAAAAAGAAAATGAGAATGTAAAAGATGTTAAAAGGATATGGGAATGGAGCTATTTTCCAAAATAGAAAAAATGAGAAAGCCTAAGCAAGTAATGAAGGTGTAGGTTTGGTATGATATATAAAGGATGAAACAAAAATAATATACACATGATCTTAAACTTTCTAAGGTCATAGTTTAGTCAACTAGTTTAAGGAACAAAATATATATCTAGCCAACATTTATCTGAGAACATTTGGTTTTTTTACCCAAGCTTTATCTACATAGCACATGGTAATTAAAAGTACCAGACCGGTGAAACTAACCATCTTGGATGTTTAACAGCCATACTTTGAGGCCTATACTAGTCTGGTCAGAGGGACTTAAAGAAAGTTTTTGCTCCTTGCCCTTCAAGGTTGACTAAGTTCCAGGGGACTATGGAACATCTCTCAGAATGTCCTGTAACTGAGGTGAGTCACCTGTCTTCTTGTTTAGGAAGGCCATGGAGACCCTACGGGATAGACTTGAACCAGTGTTCAGTCTACAAAGAGGAGGGTCAACTCAGAGCAAACATCTCCTCCATGCTTCCAAGTGAAGCCAGACATGGTCAAGCAGGACCTTTGACTTATTTTCACGTAGATGGAACTGGTAAAAGAAAGGAGCCAGGAGCTCCTCCCAAGCCCATATGACCCCTGAGAAACAGATCCTCAAGCGACCTTAAAAGTAAAAATAGATTTATTTGTGCCAACTGTTTGGTCTTAAACACCCAAAAGGAAAGTATAACCAAATAGTAAAGTCATCGGTATATTTCTTTAAGAGTTCAAGGGATTACACTTCCTAAACATTAGGCTCAAGTCTATATAAAAAGTTATTTAGACAATTATTTGTCATTGATGATTTTGTTTCTAATCAGAAAATGCTGCTCAGATGGGAGATTTCAGATCTTGGTCTGCATTACTGTAGTGTCCACCTGTAGCTAAGGGAGACAACCAGATATTTTTCTTAATAATGGATAAACTTGTTTTCTCCCCCTGCCGGGAGCCAAGACCTACTTAACTCAGATTACACTGAAAGCACCTCAGGTTGCACCATGTAGATAAGCAACCATCTCTCAGAAACCAGGTTGAGCAACCCTAGTAACATTAGCAACACTTCCCCCTTTTACAGATTACTTCATTCTTGAAATTTCCCCACCCCTAGCTTCGCTTCCTTCTTTTACTTGTTATATAGTGAACAGAAAAATAAAAATTTCAGAGCTTGATCAGACCACCTGTCTTGCTCTCATTTCTCGTGTCTCTTGTCCTTCCATTCATTGGTTCCCTCCTCAGGTCCATGTTGAAGAACCTGCTGGCGGGGGGCAACTGGCACCCAATGTGGTGCTGGGGATATGAGGACTCTGACGAACGCCCTTTGCTATGCACAGCCGTGACTCCCAGGACCCCACAGAGCCAGACGCTGCGAGTGAAGGTCTGCACAGTGAGCACCACAGAGCCACCCACCTGCAAGACCGGGCCGTTGATATAGGTAAGCAAGTGTGGCGCATTCATGGGACAAGCATTGAGTAAGCATGACTTATTCCTCCAAGGACTCAAGGAGTCCCTCAAGACACAGGGAACTGAGGTTAAGAAAAAAGATTTGTGTAAATTTTTTAATTTTGTTGGAGAAATCTGCCCATGGTTCCCTCAAGAAGGAACTATTGATATAAAAAGATGGGGAAGGGTGGGTAATTGTCTTCAGGATTATTATAGAGCCTTTGGACCAGAAAATATTCCTGTTACTGGAATTTAGTCAATGATGTTTTAAAGGTTTATAGTCATTTTCCCGATATCCAAGAGGTCGTCAAGGAGGGTGAAAGGGCACTTCAAAGGCTTTCAAGGCCCCCCTCCATGTGTGGCTCCGTGTCTATTAATATTCTGGAACCTGATGGTCCCACTATTGAACCTAAAGTGGCCCTGAATATACAGGCAGCCTCCGACCCCCTTGCTGATTCTAATACCCAAGAGAAACCACAAACCCACACCTACACGTCTCTTGGGACATCTATACAGTCCCCCGAGTTTAGACTGGTGGAGGACTCTCTTTCTGAGGAAGCCCTTTTCCCTGAACAAAAGGCTACTCAACAACCTAACCCTGATTGGCCCCACATGCTTTCAGCTTTTCCAGTAAAAAGACTGCCTCCGTATACTAATGATTATACTGCTATGGCTACTGCACCCCCTTTTTGTGCCCCTGTCCTCGATCTGGACAATGTTTCAGAATACATAGATAAGGCTAAGGTGAGGCTCCCCGAAGAGACCACCTCTTTAAGAAATATCCTTCAACAAAAAAGAGAACATTTACAATTAATTAAGGAGCTCAGAGCCCTTGATTTGGAATTATCTACTGCTTCCCTAGAGACCATGCTTCCAAAAGTTGATTATCACCCTCTTCTTAAACTCAGGCCCAAGACTTTAGATTTAGATCCTCAAACTAAGTGCCACCCATACTGCTCTTAATCATACTAACCCTTTACTGGCCAGTGATTGCTGGCTGTGCTTGGCCTTAGGCACCTCCTGGCCTTTGGCCACTCCTGGGTGTAATAAGTCTGTGATCCCTGCTACATATTCCGATTCCAAGTGTAGCCCTCAATCCCTTTTAAAGTTCAACCTATAGTATTCAATGCTACCCCTTGCTTCCTTAACAAAGCTCAAAATAACAGCTTTCACATAGACATGGGATTGGTATCTTTTGCCACTTGCATACAGTTCATTAACATTTCTGAAGCCTTTTGCTTGGAATCAGGCTGGGTTTTGGTATGTGGCAACAACATGGCCTATCCTTCCCTCCCTGTAAATTGGATGGGATCTTGTGCACCTGCAATGCTCCTGCCTGATATAGATATCCTCCCGGGAAGTGAGCCCATCTCTTTATCTAGCTTTGATACCTTTATCCCTCGATGACGTAGAGCAGTCCAGTTTATACCCTTATTGGTAGGATTAGGCATGGCAAGCAGCATTGCCACCAGCTCAGCCGGAATTAGAATGTCTACAAAATTGTCACAACATCTCATAAATGATGTAAATATGGTCTATGAATCCGTTAAGGATCTACAAGATCAGATAGACTCCCTAGCAGAAGTAGCGCTTCAGAATAGGCGAGGGTTAGACTTGCTCACTGCAGACAAGGGAGGAATTTGTTTGGCCCTACAGGAGCATCGCTGTTTCTAGGCTAGTAAGTCTGGAATTGTTCGATCCCATTCGGAAACATCAAGAGGAGCTCGAGAGAGGGTGCAAGGAACTTTTTGAAAACCCTATTTGGAGTGCTTGGAGTGGGGTGCTGCCCTATTTACTCCCGCTGTTGGGTCCCTTAGTTAGCCTCTTACTTCTTGTAAGCTTTGGGCCTTTCATTATGGGCAGAATTACCTGCTTTATTCAACAACAAATTGACTCCCTGGCATCAAAACCCTTACAAGTCTATTATCAAAGACTGGATCTGGCTGATCGAGGTCTAGAGGAACCTGCAGAAGAACCCCTCCTGCGGGAGCTACATGCTACTCAGAGCCATGTATGTCTGCACTAGAAAGACAGGGGTACCGTCTTGTGAGGTGCAAGGCAAAGCACTGCAGGGGAAAGACCATGTATTCTGTCTCTGAGTTCCCTGAGAAGTAAGCCTGTTTGCATGGAGGTTAGTGTCCAACAGCACCTCTGGATGCAAGAGGCAGCCTAAATTCCTCCCCTCCTCAAAAGGACACACAAAAATATCTAGGAGGATCAGGCCAATGCTTCCCCTCCC
>NW_008333042.1:1117991-1154448 GCF_000622305.1 Nannospalax galili
CTACTCAGCTGTAAGACTTCAATTCTTGGTTTGCAATACTGTAGTGCCACATGCAGCTGAGGGAGACAACCCACTATTGTTCTAAAATGATGGCTAAATTTATTTTCTCTCCCTATCTAGAGGCCATTTAAGAGGGAACTGATTTTAGCCACTCCAACAGTTATCAAAGTGCTTGACAACAAATCCCGAGTTCATCAATCATCAGTCCAGCCTTGGCAGGGAATAGAAAAATGAGGAAGAACCCAATAAATGGATGCTTTTGGAAGCCCTCATCAAGAAATTCCAATGGATTTTAACTTGGACATTTGAAATTTGCCCTGTTCTGACTTTTTCTGGCTCCCTGCCTAGAAATTGTAATGCTAACTACTCTTGCTTTTACTTTTCCTTCACATCTCCTTGGCACTGGTCAAGGACCTTCTTTTCTCCCTATAGTTAAGAGTTATGGAATTTGGGAGTCTTTTAGATAGGCCCACTGAAGGGGTACCCCAAGTGCCTCACCCTGCATCCCTGTTCAGCATGGAAGAAGTCAAAGCAACCTGCATCCCAATTCCCTATTGGCAATTTGGGTAACCTCTTCAGAGGATGGTGTGACAAGAATAGGAGGAAGGAATTGGCTAGGCAGTTAGGGTAAAAAGACCCCAAAGAAAAGTAGCCAGTTTCTTGGCTAAAAGTCACAATGTCCTTGGGCTTCTTAGCATCATAGTCTGTTTCAAAGGCTAAAAGTGTCTTAAGTATTTGGGTGCTTTTACCTAAGTCCTAAAAGATTTCAGGGCTACTCTCCAGAGGGGGGAATGTTAGAGTAGCAAAAAACACCATAAAAAAAAAGAAAGGATACATGAAGTTATGAGAAAAAAGTGATGGGGAGATATGGGTAGAGTTGGAGGGGAGGGAGTGGGCATGGATTTGATCAAAACACCTTATATGCAACTATGAAATCCTCAATAAATTGTTTAAAAATCATGCAATGTTTTTAAGCCAGTAAAATTTCCTAGACAATCTTACTAGCAAACTCAGGATACTTTTTAATAAAATGTTATTATCCAAGATGACCCCAACCAGGAAGACAGTTGAAGCTCTCTCTGCAAGCAGGCACCTTAGTGTGAGGATTATGCATTCATTGTTGATTGCACCTGTGTGGATTAAGCTACCTCTTGACACTGCAAATTAAATGAGGGTTACTCTGCTTAATCACTCAAGCAGAGCACGGTGTACACAAAGCTTCAAAGCATTTTTCCAAAATGGTCAAGATGCTACCTGGAAGGTCATAGGCTTGTGGTGAGGGGAGAGTAATTAAGCACCAGAAGTTATACCAAATTCCTCTTTCACAAGGTGAGCTGCTAATCATTTGTTTCCTGTCACAGACAGGCAAGGCTATACAGAAGCAGGTGCAATGCTTGCTGGAACAGGGACTCGGTCATTTTCCTATTTCTACTGAAGATGTTGCCAAGAAAGTGATTGTCCTTAAAAATCTGAAAGAAAATTGCATATTGTCCAAGATAGAAAATTCCATAATGACCATTTAGTTAGCTGCTCTCATTCTTTATCTGAGAACTAACAAGGAGATAGGTTAATTAACTTGCTTAGACAATAATATGTTTTTACTCAGTCCTAGCTAAGGGCCATTTTTTGTTCTCCAGTGATTCCAGTGTCTTAGTGATAGGGATCACTGGGAAAACTGGATGATAACTAAGGATGCTTTCATTCAGAAAAGACACACAAGTATAGTGCTTTCAACAATAAGCCTTTGTCTAAAGCTGTGATTCAAAACAATTTTCTCATTTCCAGACTGATGCACGTTTATTCGTTCCACTTGCCTAGGAGAGTCAATCAGGGCATTTTGGCTTCTGTTTTGTTTTTAATCACATATGCTTCTCTTGCATAGACATATTTTATGGTAGTGTGTCTAAAATCAGTGAAATTTACATGAAACAACAGTAATAGCCACTGTGGTCACTTGTTTTAGTATCTGTTTTAATACATTGTTGTTACTTCTGAAATCTGAGTTAAGTGTACATACTTGTAATCTGGCCTGAAAGTCTGTTTTACCATTAATGATAGAGGTTCATATTAATTCTTAATTTAAACAAATGAGAATGAATCCTAGTCTTCCTGCTTGCATATAACCATACTTCAACACACTTCATGCTGAGTAACCTTTTTTGAAAGGTTTCTGCTTATGACTTTTTCAGAAGTGCGCACATGAGGCAACTTGAAAGCCTGACCATCTTCCCCTGCTCTTCTTCATTACTTTCTCAACTTGCATTTTCAGTGGCCTCTGAAGCTGTAGGAAAAAGTCTTAGCTATGACAGGTGGAAGGTGTCTACTGTAGGAAACTTGATATTCATGCCAAAGCTACTTAAGGAATGTTGCTGTCTTTTCTCTGAACTATGAGCGTGCAATCTGTGCTGCTTGGCTTTGTTCCCAACCCAGCCGAGGATGAAGCAAATACCTCTCTGAATTTCCATGTCAATATATCTGCCAGGTGCTAGACCTTCTCCTTCAACAGAGCCTAAAATTACTCTCAAGAAAATAGATACTTGAGGTTAAGATTTCTTTGTCTCCTGTGGAGCTTTCAAAGTTGGGCTTCATTCCATGGAGCATCTTCATTGCTGGGAATTTGCTCAGATCTAAACTGCTTTGGCAGCTCTAAAATATCTGAATCTTGGGATTCTTACCCAACTTCTCTGTAAACTGGAAGTTGCAGAAAATAAACAAAATGGTAACTCCACTTTCCTCCTTTCAGAAACTTGATTCATGTCTCCCTGGCCAAATGACCCTTAGTCACCCAACCTTTAATTAGAATTCTAATGTACTCAGTTAAATTTTGATAAATATTTCTAGCAACTGAGTTTGTTACAGGGTATTCTATCATGATCAGAACTTCTAGTCCCTATATTTTTTTAAATAACAAACTTCTTAACCTCTTTGATTTCTTACTAACTACTACTATTTTCTGACCATGAAGGATTTTAACTCAGTCTTAGGCAAAACATATTAACAATCCTTGTCTGTAGTGTGTCTTTCCTACTTTGGCAAGTTACATTCAGTAATTAACAGAATATCTACATCAATTTATGTTTCATACCTATGTGCCCTATAATAACCATACCTAAAGTTTCCTATTCTAAAATGTAAGGGAAATTAATCAGATCTATCAAATGAAATTCCAGGGTTGCCAATAATCCAATGGTCTATGAAAAACAAACCTTCCAAGTCTCAGAGCATGTATGTCATTTTCCTGGCAACAGAGTTTTTTTTTAAGCAATACTCCAAATAGCACTATTGCATTAAAAATGTTAAGTGATTTAAAGAATCTTTAGTTAAAATAAATTCTATTTTCTACCTATGTTGGTTTATTTTTCTACTGCTGTGACAAAATATTGTCACACAAGGAACCTAAAAAAGAAAGGTTTTATTCTGGCTCACAGTTAAGTATACATTCCATCATGACACGATGGGGAAACAAAGGTAACAGGTGATTGAAGCACCTGGTCAAGTCAGTCACAATCACAGAGTCAAGAGTTATGAAATCACATTGCTTCTCAGTTCCCTTTCCTCATGCAGTGCAGAATTCCTTTCAGGGAATGGTGCCACCCACAGTCAGCAGGTCTTCATACTTCAATGAATGTAATCAACATAATCCCCCACAGTCATGTCCAGAGGTCCATCTACGGGAAAATCTAGCTGACAAAAGTAACCAACACCTGAATTTTGTCAATTTTTAAATTAATTTTTAATATCTAGTCAGTTACTTTTAAAGGTGCCTCCCTTTGCTTCATGTTTTGCACATTCAAATTTCAACTAAAACACACTTTTTACAGAAAATTATAAACTGTTTCCAGGTCCATTTATTTACACATGAGCTTTGTGCTGGATAGATTTAGTTGTCAACTTGAAACCCCTGGGTAGAGGGAGCCTCAATTGGTGAATTGTCTCCATTGGACTGGCCTATGGCCATGTCTGTGGGGCATCTATGACAGGGAGATGTTAGCTGAATAAACCCTTTCCTCCCCAAGTTGGTATTGGTTGGAGTGTTTTGTCACAGCAATGAAGACACAAACTACAATAAATTTCATTTTTAAGAGTGGAATAATATTCCATTATGTATATGCACCACAAATTCATTATCCATTCATCAGCTGATGGACATCTAGGATCTTCCCAATTCATGGCTATTATGAAAAGGGCAGCAATGAATATAGATGAACAGGTATTTTTGCATGAGGGTATAGAGTCTTTGGGATATATGCCCAAGTGGTATGGCATGATTCTATGGTAGATCAATTTCTAGGTTTTTGAGGAATCTCTACAGTGATTTTCATAGTGGCATCACCGATTTGCACTCCCAGCAGCAGCACATAAGACAATTATCTTTAGTAGGGCAACCCAGACCCAGAAAGACAGATGTCACATGTTCTTTCTCATAGTTGGATGGCAGCTTTGAGATCTTAGATGTGCATGTTTCAGTCTGAAAATCCAGAAAGGTCAGAAAACTAATAAATGGCCATGGGCGGGTAGAAGGGTTCCAGGGAGTGTAGGTAGAATGCCATATTATAAATGAGGAAAAGGGAATAATAGAGAAAAAAAGAGTTTAATGGGGTGGAGAATGAGAGGGCAGGACAGAGGAGGAAATATAGGAAGGGATAACTGACAGAAAAGGTATTTAGACAAAGCCATATGGAAACCTACCACTATAGACACGTCTTAAAATATATGCATATGTATTTTAAAGAGATTAAAAAGTAACTATAACAGACATTGCCATGACTAGAGAGCATAAGCTCGCAAAGTAAAAACCCAATGTCATGAATGAGCTCCCTCTTTTGAAAATGTTGACCAGGAGTACCATAAACCCTTAAACAATACTGGGCATGGCCTCTGCAATCAGTTACCCACCAGAACTTCACAATAAGTCCCTATTGCTCTAGACACTACATACATAAGCCATAGAACAAACAAGAAGTCAAACAGGTACTGACTGCAAAGCTTTCTCTCTACTGTTTAGTTTTCATAGTACCAGAAGGTTCTGTCCATGCTACTGGAAGGAAAAAGAATTATCATCAAACTTACCCAGCTCCAAAATTTGTCTGGGAAGATATCATCATAGGTACAATAGTGGCACAAATATCATGAGTGTAACCAGACACTTTCTAATTGAATTTAAGGTATGCACTTCGTAAGATGGAGTCCATGTGTGACATTGATATCAGGCTCAGGAACCTGAGGCTAGACAGGTCACAGACCACAGGGGAGAGTGCAATATTTTTATTCTGCAAACAGATATAGTATTAAATTGATTCTTATTGAACAGTTGTTATACCTGTAGATTGATGCATCTCTTAACTTTCAGCAGAGAAGCTTCTTTATGCTGCAAAGGTGATCAACACAGAGACCTACAACTGGCCAGTGTGCATAGAATAAGAGGCTATAGGCTGCTTATCCCTGAACACGATACTGATATCAAACTTCTTCCTTCCAAAGCTCAAGGATCATTTTTGTAGAAGAGTCAGAAAAATTGTAAGAGCTAGAAGAGGTGGACGACCACAAGAAAACAAGAGTTTTCCAAAAAGCTAATCAGGAACTCATATGAACTCACAGCAATAGTGACAGTATGTGCAAGTCTCATGTATTTTTAATCAGACAAAATCCCAGCATGGACTTGGGGAACTGGGAAAGAAACTCCAGCCATACCTGAGGAACTACTGGCAGCTAGTAGCTTCTGGGAAAGGGAGAATCAGTTTCTTTTAAAGGTAAATGACCAAGCCCCAATGGATAAACCTACACCAAAAGGCATTTGGGGACATATATTTGACTGGCCTTAATACACACACACACACACACACACACACACACACACACACACATTGTTGTTCATGAAATTAATTGGGGGTAGTAAGGAGATGCAGATAAGGAAGGGGATCTAAATATGATCAAAACATATTGTATGAAATTTACAAAAATTCAATTTTAAAAAGCTTTTTAAAAATGAAAAATTTTAGAATTTATTTTCCTGTCAAAATCTTTTCTACCTAGTACATAAAGCAATATTCTATTCCCTCCAGTCCTGAACACAATTTCTAAGGTGACTCATTTTATGTGTCAGAATATGTCTTCTTTTGCTGACCCTCAAGGTGGTTTTCAGCTGTGCTCACTATCATAATGACCACTGGGTCATTTATCACTTGAATTCTTTTTTATGTGTGAGATTTTAAAAACAAATAATTATATTGGCTTGCTAAAATATTCATAAGGAGTATGACTTTTATTACACGTTTCTTTTACCATAAGTAAAATACGTTTTCTCAAGTTAATTTATAATTTCCTATGACAGTTCTATACATCTAATAAGGGAAATTGTATCTTTGGCTTTTCTTTATTAACCTTTACTTTAGAGACAACTATTTTAGAATAAGTAAAAAGTGAAAGTCTTTCAACCCTTTGAACATTTTTCTCCTTTTGGGGACAAAATTAGGTAAAATATAGAAAACTGAAAAATAAGAAGAGAAAGGAAAAAGTGTTACACTTAGTAACGACTTTGGAGGACTAAAATATTGTAATATTTATCCATGATTGAAAGTAACTTCTTTCTCTCCTAAAATCTAATGTCAGTAGATTGTATACAATATTATATTCACTTACAGGTTTGTATATCATAATGCTAACTCATGCTTTCTTTATCATACATAGAGCATGTTCTGTCCTTGGTCAAGTAGCTGGAACAATGAAAGCAAATAAAGTAAAAGTGCTGTCACATTTGAGAGAACATGAGCTAAGAGAAACTGCTAGGACTGGGTTGAGACTTAGGTCACTGGATGAGTGAGGTTATATAAAAGCTTGAGGTGCTGTGGCAGGCCAATAACCAAAAGGGAAATATGCGCTGATGTATCTGCTCAAATGTCATGATGGAAATAGATCACTGTGAAACAGGAATGTGAACCCTGTGCTAGCTAGCAAGATAGCTTATTCAGGCAGCTGGAAATGATCCTGGCTTTGAGGACAGTGGCAACTACAGAGATGGAGAGTACTACATGGGGGTGGTTTAAAGTTTACATGTAAGTATACAAAACTAAAATACCTCAGAAATGTGTCACAGGGAAATAAGGCATTTGATTGGCCAAATTGACTAGATATATTTTATTTTGAGCTGGAGGTAGGAATAGCTTGCATTTTAGATATTCAAGGTACTACTTCATATGAAATGGAAGCTATCTGAGCAATTTTTAAGCGTTTCTACTATACTCAAAAATCTTTATGAGAATGGTTGTTGCAGATTTCCACTTCATTAGAACAGTGATGGACTTTCTACACATGCCAGAGCTTTCTTGGCTTAGAAAAGTACTCAAGCCTCAGCCAGCCTTTCTGAGGCTGGAATTTATCGCCAGATTCATTTCTGAACCCCTGTTCAAATTTCTGAGTTACTGTTGCCTCTCTCCTCGTCTTGAATTTTTTGGGAAGATCCCTCAGGGGTCTTCTCCTTTGCTCCATGGGCTAATATTCAAAGACTTTAAGAGAGCTATTTGCATTACATATTTTCTGCTATTTCAAATGGATTTGGGCATGAATAAATGATGGATGCGCATATTTGTGCAGCTATGTAATTCAGAGTATGTCATCTGTACTTATCATCTAGAGTTGTAATCAGTTTATTTCAAAAATCTCAATAAAGGCAGTCTGTGAGTGTTCTCTTTGAACTATTGCTTCCATTTTTGTATTGTTCTGTCAATTTTATATCAGAAGATCATTCACATTTTTTTTTTTTTCCCCCCATGTCTCGAGTTAAGCAGAATCTTGCAAGCACGGATATGACCAGATTCCTCTTAGCTGTGCTGGATGAAAACCGCAGTGCTATAAATCCATAAATGCGTTTTTATTTTTCTGCTGGTGACTCTGATGAACAACTTGATCTGTATAGCACACCTTAGGGGAAATACTTTCCTACCTCTCTACCACCTCAGAATTGCTTTACGTAGTGAGTGATGACACCCATGAGACCATGTTGTGAATATGATCAATGTTGGTTAGAAAATAAGTTGGACAACTTATCTACTGATTTAGATAATTTGAAGGCAGTCTTTCCTAACACCATAAATTAGAAGATAATTATATTTCTTTCTGCAGATGACATGGTTTCATTATGAAATATCATTCAGAAATTATACTTTTGACTAATTATGCCAGAATGAAGCTTACTAGCAGCAGAGCTAAAATAAAGCCAAATTGTGGGTCAAATATTTTAGAAAGTTTTACTGGTTTTCATTACAGTCTTGCCCAGAAATGAAATTATTTATGATTAAATCACCAGTCCTTCTTCAGGGACTGAAATAAGTTCCCACTGGGACCAAATTGGTCAATTAGTAGCACTTCACCTTTTGTTGTTTATTACCTGATAAAAATCCCCCAATCTCAATCAGACTTTCACAATTGCAAAGTAGATTTACCTTTCAGCACTTAATGAGGTAGTATAATTTGTTTATAAAAATTACTCATTATTTTATAGATTGAGATATCACTAATATTAATTTTATGTTCTGAATATAAAGTCTCAATTTTGTTATCTAAATAAATTAGGTGGGAAGAACAATTACAATGCAAGAAAAGGAATTTACTCGATGTATATCAAAATAATGTGTGCTGGCTTAAAGCATTTTCTGGATTTTGGTTAATTCCTACAAGCCTTATGTCTAGTCTTCTTACCTCCAAGGAGAATAACTATACTTCTTTTATTTAAAATATCTTATTTGCATTGCTTTTCTTAAGAAGTAACAGAATTAAGTTGAAAGACTTTATAGGTTGGAGAATTTGGAATGGTAAACTCACATTACAGGAACAGTGATGAATTTCACATTATTGTTGAAACTTTGGAGTACAATTTAGTTAGTAAACAATATTCAAAAATTATAGGAGACATCAAATTTTGAATTTATATGCTAAGATATAGTCTGTTATTTGTAGATTCTGGTTTTGTGAAAACTGCTTCTCTGGAAAGGATCTCCCAGCTACATTTTTAAAATACGATTGTAAGGATAAAATGAAGTCATCTTGCAAGTGGCCAGTAGAGTGGCCCAACTACCTTCAGGCTTCACTGGGGATCACACGTGCTACTAAAGTGCAGTCCACACAAATCAATGATTCCTACTACCCAAGACACTTCCAGTGACCCTCCCCCTCCACCACACCTCTTCTGTTTCTCATGCATCACTTTTCCCCATCATCCTCTTCTAGAATTTTTTTAAATTTTATTTATTATTTTTATTTTATGTCTATGAGTGTATTGCCTGCATGTAGGTAAGTGCACCAGTGTTGTGCAATGCCCACAGAGGACAGAAGAAGTAGTCAGATCCCCTGGAACTGGAGTTATGGACAGCTGTAAGCTGCCATGTGGGTGCTGAGATTCGAACCTGAGTCTTCCTCAAGAATAGTGTTCTTAACGGCTAAGCCATCTTTCCAGCCCCCCTCTTCTAGAATTCTGACACAGGGTGGAAGTAGCTACCTCTCTTCCTCCCATATCCATCCTCTGTGTGGCTGTTCTATTTGATCTGGTTATTAATGTTGATGTTCTTGCCTATTGGGGTTTCCCTTATTCATGCATCTGATTTACAGTTTCAGTCGATTTGTGAAGCAGGTTTTATCTGTAGGAAAATGTTCTACTTTATTTTCCAGAAGTACTAGTTCTGACATTTGGTGACATTTCCCCATGCTGTTTACAGGTTTCTTCCTCGTTCCTTTCAACAGGCAAGGAGGCTGCCGTAGTGCTTCATTCTGCCTGTTATATATCACACCAAACCCTGCAAACATCTAATCTCACAATGCATTCTGTCCGGGTTCACATGGCCACTACTTTTTGTTTTAATTTCAATTATTTTGTTGTTTCTAGGATATGGGCAGTTGATGATTTTCCCCCTAGGCATCAGGGAAAAAAAAACTTTAATTTTTTATTTCTTTCTTATATGTATTAGAAATTTCCATTAAAAACGTCATGATTGGCTGAAGTTATTTACCTTTGAAGTACTGTAAAATGAGTTCTCTTCACTCATATAAAACCTATTTCTGTTAGTATTTCACACTTTTACTCTGTATTTTCATTGGGTAAGCAGTCTAAAAAAATGTATTATAAAGTCTTCATTTCTCTCACCAAATTTTCTTTTTGTAGCTTTTGCAGTAAACATTACTACCCAAAATTACTGACAAAAAAGTCTACATTTTCATAGCATTTGAAATGCACTTCTGTCATTGTTAAAATGAGTCTGACTGAGGCACACCTCCTGGCTAGTGGTGGAAATAACTGAAAGTAATTGGGTAGCACTTAACCAGAATTGATGCCCTGCTTGCCAACTGTGGAAAAAACATATGGCAAAACAAAGTGATGTGACAGGGTCACAGAAAATTGCTGTATGAAGTATTCTTTCAAAGCTTGTAGATTTAAAGGAATTTATTTCTCTAATCACATGTCAGTCATGTCCCGTTGCTGTCTTAAGATTTACTTTTAGGTGGCCCAGATCTTTAACCTACAAACTTATAAACTTATAGTGACTTGTCCTTGCTAGGTTAAGGTCACCCAACCATATTACCTGTGTGAATTCCTATAATTAATCACTATCTGCCTACCCCACCCAGTGAATTAGTTTTTTGGTATTTTTTCAAGTGTCTAGCAATCTTTTAAAGTGGTTGATATAAATTTGATAAGCATTAGTTTGTTTTTTTCTGTGATGTGAAGATAAATTGCATATAACATATATATGTACATATATGATAGAAAAAAAATTATAGACATTTTTATAGTATAGCCAGTTCTTCATAGGGCATATTCCAGTATGAGTTCAGAGATGTAAAAGAGAGATTAGCTTAATTAAAGCATTTATAGTTCCTACTTTGAAGATTTTCCTCAAAGGAAAGGTCACAGCATATTATAAAAGATAAAGTTGTAACACCAATATTAACTATCCACATACTTCCTTGAAGAGCAGAGAGACACTCTTCCAATTTCTCCTGAGGGGCCTTCTGGACATTTTGGCTGAATCCCTTCATGCACAGCTAATTTTAATAAATTCATCTTTGTCTTTCTCTTGTGGTTTTGAATTATTTCAGTTGCTAAGTTCTTTAAAAATCATTTTACTAAAAAAAAAATCCCCATAGCTTAAGAAAATTAACTTTAGGAACCATTTGGGGGACCAAGTTAGCTACTACCTACACCCCTCACGTAATCATTGATATTGATAAAATGTAAATTTCCTAACAGCTTAATTTCACCTGCCCAGAAGTCCATGCTGTTAGTGCTTAAGTGGCTTTGTATTGCCATTTCAAGGTCCGGGCCAGGCAGAGGGTTCCTGTTGCCCAGCAAAGTGACACAACTGGATATTTCTGCCCACTAGCCTCATACTTGTGTTTTAATGAGAGCAAGTTTGAGATATTCCTTTTCAATTTACTAATTCTCAGTCACTCCTTTAAACTTTATTGCCATCCTTCAAGCTCATTAGCATATTCTCAGAGTAGATATGACCCATCTCTTTAAAAAGACCTCAACTTGGTCCCATCAAATTAATAAATGCGTGTATGGGAACCACTTCCTGACAGTGTTAATGGGTAGGGTGACTATCCTCTTAATCACCATCACCTCCACTGACTGCTTTCGTCATATGTTCTTCTTCCTCTCAGCTTCCTGGTTACCTTTCCCCTGCACCCTCCATACACACACTGTCCTTTGCCATTATACTCTCCCATTCAATATTGAGGCATGCTGAATTCTTTCCCTTGACACTCCCTTGATTCTCTGTGCATCCCTGGTTCACACTTAGCTCTTACTTATTTAGAATTTAGGATTAATCTTAATTTTTAAAAATAAATATTTTTGTTTATTCTTTGAGAACTTCTTACAATGTATTTTGGTCATATTTATCCTTCCTCCAGCCCCTCCCAGTTCCGCCTCATTTTCCACCCAAATTCAATGTTGTTGTTTTTTTTTTTTCTCTATTGAGTTTGATATGTGTTACTAAAATATGCTTGAATGTGGAATCTGCCATGGAATGTGGTCTAGCATGAGTCACATCCCTGAAGAAAACTGACTCTGTCTATACCAGCAGCTACCCTTTGCCAATAGCTCCTCAGCTAGGAGGGTGACCTCCAGCTCACCTTCCCTCCTCCATACTTGGGTATTTTTCTGGCTGGAGCCTGAATGAGTCTTATGCATGCTGTCACAATTGCTGTGAGTTCATATGTGTAACTGCCGCATGTCTGGAAAGCACTACTTCCTTGTAGTTGTTCACCACCTGTGGCTCTTAAAGTGTTATCACTCCCCTTCCATGACAATCCTTGTGCCTTGGGAAGAGGGGTGTGACATCAATGTCTCTTTGGGAGTTTGAACACGACATTCTCTTATTCTCTTATGCCTTGACCAATTTTAGGTCTCTGGGATAACCGCCTTCTACTACAAGAACTTTCTCTGATGAAAGTTGAAAGATGCACTAATTTTGGAGTATAACCACAATTATAGCCAGTTCTATAGTCATTAGAAGTTATTTTAACAGCGTGTTCAATTAGTAGAATATTAGTAGTAGATTTTTACCTAGGGTATATCACATACCTAGCCACAGGCTTTTGTCCCTGATACCAGTGCCAAGTACGGGTTCCATCTCAAGCAGCAGGCCTTATATCTAATCAGAGGGCTTTTGGTAACTCCCATAACATTTGTGGAACTACTGCACTATAGGGCATAGCTTGCCAGACTAGTCATTATTATAGTTCACAGGGTTAACAGCTGGGTAAGACCAATGATTAATTTTCGTCTGTAGTAGCATGTATCTTCTAGTATCATGAATGCTAGTCATCATGGATAAAACTTCCAAGTCAGTGCCCACATGTTTCTCAATGATGTACGATACAAGAATGCATTTTCTTCAGCAATAAGGTTTTACTCTTGGGTTTTGGAGGATAGCAAGAGCACTGAAAAGAGTCTGTAATGTTTGGGGATCTCTGGGAACCCATTGGTCAACAGCTGAGAGAGAGGTAACCCATTCCACATTGTTTTTTCAGATGGTCTTTAGTGTTATTTATCCTTTCTTAGATTTCCTTCTCTAACCTACTCACACATCCTCCACCCTGTTTAAGCTTTCCTGTTCTGTCATTCCCCTTTCCCCCTTTATATTACTGTATTTAATCTCTCTTCACTTGAAAGATCTCCCCTCCCCCATGGCAAGTTCCCTTACTAGTTTTCTAACCTCTATGGGTTTTCCAAATAAAAAATACATGTAAAATTTCAAAACTAACATCCACATGTGAGAGGAAACATATAATGTTTATCTTCATAGGTTACCTCTCTCAGCATGACTGTTTCTTTTACTATTTTTATGACTTTTTGTATCTACTTGCAGTCTCTAGTCCTTATTTCAAGTTCACTCTTAAATTACATTTAATCTGGTGTCAAAGATGCCATTCCAGGGCTCTAACTGCTGTTACAAAAATTACCAGGCCACATCTCTTGGGCATATTTTCTAAGTCTGACTTACAGAATTCTAAAACTGCTCTCTCTTTCTCTCTCTCTCTCCCTCCCTCTTTCCCTCCCTCCCTCTTTCCCTTCCTCCTTCCCTCACCCCATATTTCATGAAACTGAGTGCTATATTTATTTCTCTTGGACTTTATTTCTGATCTTTAGAAAGTGATAATGGGCCTTTCAAGTGTGGGCCTGACAGGAATCTCCCAGGAGATTTTGAGTATTTAAAAGTTGGTAAACTCATGAATACATATGACATCCATTAGGTGTTGTATACATTTTTTACATATATTCAAAAACCTTAAAGTCCATTGGGTGAAAAATTAGACTCACTCCTGAGAACCCAGTTCCTATCACATCATCTTTAAGAGGATTCTCCACATCAATTAAAATGTAGAAAATTAGAGTAAGCTACACTTCAGACATTCAGAGATACCAAATTCAAATTGGATGGTAAAAAAGATCTATAAAACTAAATTGGCAAGTATTTAATAAATCTGACAAGTGCTTTGTTATAAACTGAGAAAAAATTCACTGTAATTATCTATCAATAAAGTTTACTTCTTATAAAGTTACAATAATGATTCAGTAAATTAAAAATAAATCACATTGTTAAACCATTTTGATAAATGTTATCATTCAAGAGATATTTGGTGAGGAAATTTATCTTTTTTCAGTACTGTATGTACTTACATGATAAAGTCTGATAGATATCCCAAAGGGGCCTGACCAAGACCTAGTCCTGAAATTCAGTCAGTTCTTGATATATTTGGCAGGTGTTTGGACCCTCTACTCTTATTTGTGTCATGGAAATATATTGGGGTTTCAGGTAAAAACAAAGAGCAGATTGTCCATCTAGGCTGAGAAAAAATTAATGTCAAGCCACTGACATACAAGGAGTTTCATGGTGACAGCAGGGGAAATATAAATAAGCAGTCATTAGGAGAGGACTCTTTGAAGTTAGAGGAAACAACAGCACTGCCTTACTGCCTCTGACCCTGTGATGGATGTGAGAAGACTGTGCATCAAAAGCCATGGCTACATACCCACCCTTGAGGAATGCTAGATCCATCAGCCAGTGCCTGCATGGACCCTGACTAGAGGGAGTTCTGGTAGTAAATATTAGCAGGATGAGCAGGAGACTCACCATAGTAGGCTGAACATGTGGAAAACTTTCCTGAGGATGCTTCAAATAGCTAGAAAAATGTAATTTGAGAGATATGGCACCACAACAGTGGCAGGAGTTAAGAAATTAATGCTATTATTTTTAAAGCTATCTGTATGTGTCATTTGTATCTATCACTTAATGAGGGACAAAGAACTGTTATATGCACCTAATCATAGATACACATACTCAAATATGGTTCATGAGCTTTGCTGAGAAACAAGGAAAGAACTCTAAACATGAATATAATCAATAGATAACTGTTAAATTCTGTGAAATAAAGTGTCCATTTAATTTTCATTTATACATTATTCAAAATACATTTTCAGTATTTTGGAATGAATATGACTGTTATATATAATTTTTACAATGAACAAAATCCCTGCTGTTGTTTAAAATGAAAATTTAATAAGCACATATTCATTCTGTTTTCTGAGTTTCATTGATCTTATCCTACTGAACACATTTGAAACAATTTGTCAAAAGATTTTATCCTTAAGTCTGAAATATTGCTTTTTGGTATCAGGAAATATTATATTCATATGCTACATTACAGAATTTATGGAAAGCTGGGAACTTAAGAACAATGAGTGAGAATAACTACTAGTCACTCATTATAGGAGGAGGCTGTGATCTACTAATGACACCTGACAAGCATAAATCTGAATAGTATAAAATCATGTGAGACTGAAGGAGAAACTGATAAGACCAAAACCAGATCAGGTGATCTTTCTTTCCCTAAGCACAACTTTCTTAGGATTCTAGAGTTCTTTGTGAAACAGGAACATCCAGTCTAATATTCAGCTCCTGTTTCTGCTAACAGATAGCATGGTATCTCATCAGGCTCCTGTGAGGTTTGTTCCAGTTGTCATCCTGTGTTTGAGACATGGTTCCTGTACAATGACCCTGAGAAACAAGCTCTATAGACCACACATCTTAGTTTTCCTAAAACCAAGAAAGAACAAACATCTATTTTTAAAGAGAATTATTTGGTGGTATGGAAGTGTATTACTTAATTTTTCAGTCAGAATGCACATAACAGAAAAGATCTACGAATACAATTATTTGAAATTTAACCCAAGAAAAAAACAGACAATAAATACCTATTCAAAAAAAGTTTTGAATAAGAAAATTATGTTTTTTTAAAAATTTAAAACCCCAATTAGAAACAAATTGTTCAAGCTATTATACAGACGCTTCTGTCATGAACACTTAACTAAAAATATTATAAGACTTTCTGAAATAAATGCCTTCAGTGAACATCCAAATGTTCTTCCATAAGAAAATTGGAATACATCTTTGCCATTCAGTGTAAGACAAATTGTTTGAACTGAGATGTAGCTCAGTAGTAGACTACTTGCCTGCCTATTAAATGAAAGTAAGGTTCAATTCCTAGTATCACACAAAACAAATAAGATTCATTATTTGATAAATTAGTTTGAATCATATTTTCCTGAATAAAATTTACCTTTCTCAAAAAACAACTTTCATATCAAAATAAATATTTTTAGTATACAATGATTTTATCATTTAGATGCTGAAACATTCAGGGAAATATTTGTGACTAGATAGAGATATAATTTTCAATGTATTTAAATTAACATTGGAATATCAATTATGGGACTAATATTTTTGTTTGTTTTTTGAGACAGGATCTCCACATAGTCCCCACTAACCTGTTACTCACTAAGTAGATCAGGCTGGACATTACTCACATAAATCCACCTGCCTCTGCCTCCAGAGTGCAAGGTTTAAAGTTATATGCCACCAAACCTGGCTGTGACTAGGATTTAAAAAAAAAATCATTAAAGATATTGAACTTAAACCCAATATGTAACTTAAAAAATATTCTAACCGATTAAAATTTCACAATTCGATTTATTAATACCAGGCAGAATTCATAAACAATATACTTTAGTATGACTTTGAGAGCAGAGACTTGTAAAAATATAAAAAAAAAAAAAAACATAGAATCATCTGTATTTAGGAAAGTATAAAAAACATTGGGGATTTTCATTTGAAGTAATTGATCCAGACGAACTTTTCTATAGTCTTCTCATTTACTGTTACCTTGGGCACAATGGGGGATTTTCTTAAATTGATTTTTTTTGAGAATTTAATACAATGCATTTTGATTGTATTCAGAACCTCTCCAACATCTCCACTCAGATCTACCTCATCCCTAACCCCTCTCACTTCATGACCTCTATTAATTTTTTCTTCAAGACTATGGAGTCCAATTTGTGCTTTTTCTGTAGTCTATCTCCAGAAGCATGTCCAGCCTACCCAGCATCATACCCTTAATGAAAACCGGCTCTTTCCTTACAGCTACCAACTTGCTGCAGTTCTCCACCTTGAGGTGCCCCTTCGTTCTCACCTCCCCCTCCATGCTAGGATTTGTCAGGTTTGGGGTTGCACAGGTCTTGTGCATGCTGCCACTAGTGCTGTATGTTTATCTCTACAACTTCCCTGTTGTGTCCAGAAAAATACAATTACCTTGATTTCATCCATCTCTGTCTCATAACAATAAGTCCCCTCTTCCTTACTGATCTTTGATCCTTACAAATTGAGGATGTGATATGTGTCCCATTTAGGACTGAGCTCTCTAAAGTATCTTCTCTGAATCTTAACAAGTACACAATGGATTTTTACCAGTGGTCTATCACAGAGCTTTCTCTCTAATCCTAGGGTCTAGGTTCTTTTCTCAACATGATGAGTTTTGTTTTTCATATTCTGCTTGTGCTGATAATTACTATGTAGATCCAGAGATAGTGAGAGCAGTTGGCAAGTACACAGCTTAGCAAATGTCTTTTCTGAAGTCCTTTGTTGGCGGGCTTGTTGTAGGAAAATTGTTGATAGGGCATGGAAGTCTTTATTCTGCCTCTTTTCTAAAAAAAATTATTTATTTATTTTATGTGTATGCGTGTATTGGGTACATGTAGGTAAGTGCACCGGTGTCCTGCAGTGCCCGCGGAGGTCAGAAAAGGCTGTCAGACCCCCAGGGACTTGAGTTACCAACAGTTGTTAGCTGCCATGTGGATGCTGGGATTCGAACGTGGGTCTTCTGCAAGAACAACCAGTTTTCTTAACTACTGAGCCATCTCTCCAGCCCCAACTATGTGGTTTCTTTTAAATGGCCCCTCTCATGTATTTCAACAATTACATTAAATATACATGGTCTAAGCTGGGTTTGGTGGCACACACCTTTGATGTCAGCACTCAGAAGGCAGAGGCAGGTGGATCTCTATGAGTTCAAGACCAGCTTGGTATACACAGCGAGTTCCAGGTCAGCTAGAGCTACAAGGAGACCCTGTCTCAAAAAAACTGCCCCTCTCCCAAATTTTTAAAAATCATTAAAAGACAGGGATGCAGACAGGAGATCATATATTTGTTGTTGTTGTTTGTTTGTTTGTTTGTTTTTGTTTGTTTGGGGGGTTTTTTTGGTCTTTTTTGAGATAGGGTCTCCCTGTAGCCCCAGCTGTCCTGGAACTCACTATGTAGACCAGGCAGGACTTGAACTCACAGAGATCCGCCTGCTTCTGCCTCCTGAGTGCTGGGATTAAAGGTGTGCGCCACGATGCCCAGCCAAAATATAAGCCCTGCCTCTTCCTTCTTAATAGAGAAAGTTTTTTCTTGATATAGTAGCTTAAAATGTATACCAACAAGCTGGGGCCATAGCTCTGTGGTACAACACTTATCTAGCAGGTACAGAGTCCTGGGTTCATTGTCTTACATAGTAAATAAATAAATAAATAAATAATAAATTTCCACAAGGCAAAACATAACTGAATTTTAGCATCTGTTTCTGTCAAATTATTTAATATGGATTGCATGTACCATGTATGTATAGATTTTTAAATGTCTAATTCACTTATTCTCATCTTAATTTTGATGAATCAGATTGGTTTTCCTAATCCAAAGATTGAGACCCAGTCCTACAGTCACATATAGAAACATGATAATCTTCAATTAGGTTAAAGTCTTTCTGTATTTTTCTTCTCTTTAGACTATAAGATTCTCCAAAAGAATATTTAAGTTAATCAGAAAAATTGCTATAATGAGTTTTCAAAGATATTGGTAAATAGCAAATCAGTATTTTTAAAACTCCATTGAAATAGGCCGGGCGTGGTGGCGCACGCCTTTAATCCCAGCTAACACAATGATTATATTCTTATTAACGAATCAGTCTAAAGCATTCTGATTGACCTTCATTTGATATTGGTTATTATAATAATATGAAATCTTCCCTTAAATGTAGAGTTGAAGCCTTCAACATTCACCATCTGTCTTTTGTCCCTGTGCATGTGCAAAATGGGAATTTTGATGCAAGTTGACAGGTCTGTTATTTCAAATAAGCCTGAGCACAAAGCTCACAAAATCTTTGTTGCTGTTGAAATTGAAATCAATGAACGTATATAATTGAATCGCCATCATTTATAAGTGAGTACTGGTCATATTAATTCTGTTAACACTGTCAGTCAAATTTAGAGAAAGTTGTAACAGAGAAGTTCATTTGAAAACCAACACGAAGCTTAAATGCTTATAATGCTTTAAGTTACAGAAGTAATTTACTTGACTTTCTTTGCAATTCATGTTACACAAATTAGTGCACTACTCACACTAATGCTTAAGAAATATTTCCAATAACATTGTCACCATGACAGTTCAAATTTTCCTTTTACTTACCTGTATACACTTATCAGGAAGATCTGATTCCCTGAGACACCTCGCTTTTTCCTTTCTCTTTGCTACTGTTGACCTTTGTTTCCTCCTCTTTCTGTGTTTCACTTATTATTGTCCCCTTTGAAGTGTCTGCAACACTGGTTTACAAGCATTTTCAAGCTATTTACTATGATCTTTTCACCAAAGTGTAATGACTTCGTAGATACAAGAATGAAAATGTTTCTTCATAATCCTCACTGGGATTCCTTTATTCTCTAGCAGTGGATTACTTAGCTTTCCATCGCTGTGACCAAAATTCC
This sequence comes from Nannospalax galili, assembly GCF_000622305.1. Lineage (NCBI taxonomy): Eukaryota > Metazoa > Chordata > Mammalia > Rodentia > Spalacidae > Nannospalax > Nannospalax galili. The sequence continues at coordinate 1,137,622 of NW_008333042.1, forward strand.
TGATATGAACAAGACAAGGGAGGAATCATTCATTTTGGATTATGGTTTAAGAGAGTTAAGTTTGGGGACGGAGCAATTAAGAGCACTGACTGCTCTTACAGAGGACCCTGGTTTGATATCCAGCACCCACATGGCAACTAGCAACTGTCCATAACTCCAGTTCCAGGGGATCCGACACCCTCTTCTGACCTCTACAGGCATTGCAAAACACAGGTGTACTTAAACACATTCAGGCAATGCAGTCATTCACATAAAATAAAAAATAATAAAATATTTTAAAAAGAAAGCTAAGCTCATCATACTGGAAAAGGTATGGCAGAGCAGAGCTAAACAGCTAGCATTACAGTAGTCAAAAGGTAAAGAAAGAAAATACAGAGAAAGACCAGGCCAAGGCATACTCCAAGGGTACCCCTCCAATGACCTACTCTCCAGACAGGTCACACCACCAACTGTCTACCACTTCCCAATAATACCATCCTATGATGATCTAAGAATAAGTCCACTTGTTAGGTAATAGCCCTCCTGTTCTGATGGTCTCTGGAAACTCATCACAGACAAACCCAGAAGTGCTTCATTAATCTACTAGATGGTTCTTAATCCAGAAAATATTAACCATTGGAAAGAGCCATCAATATCCACTAAACACCAACAATATGAGGTTTCCCAGTTCCCACTTCATTCAATGTTTGACCCATCAGAATGTCAAGCATCTGCCCTCCTACCCACGTAGCATTTTATAGTAGCTGCAATAATGAGGGCTGGCCTCATTGCTTTCCTTTAGCTATTTACTGTATTAATGCAACTGTGAACCTAAAAATTTACAGCCACATTTGAAAAAGATGTATCCTTGCTCTGGAAATTGTTATTGAATATGTTAAGGCTATAGTGAAATGCTTCTTTTAATCATGTGGTTACTAACTAAATAATTTTTTTTAAAAAGAATTAAAGTCTTTTCTTCACTGGGACAGCTAATCTGCCTTCTATGGGTTTTGAGACCTTTGTTCCAAAAATTTCTTTTTTATATTTCAACATTTAAAATCTTTTCAAAAATCATTTCTTTTAAAAGGAAAGACTTTAATTTGGCTTTCAACTATGCTTTCAATCTTAGAAGTTTTTTTTAAAAATTCATTTAAATTGACAATTGTGGATATTAATAAAATAATGTGACATTTAGATCAGCATATACATTATGGAAATATGCGATCAAACTAATTTAAATGCTTAACTCACCAAGTTTTCAATGTTGTGTGCTGAGAATGTTAAAAATTAAAGTTATCAATTTTGATATCAAAAGTTATCAATTTCAATATTATATTTGGTAACCTCCAGTACAGCATCAGTAGAGTGATTCCTTGAGGCTAAATAAACAACTGTCACTTTTGATCGGCATATTTTCTTATCTCATCTTTTCCTGCCCTCTTTATCTTGTAGTAACCAATCTTCTATGAGATTGAACTTTCTAGAATCTGTACATAAGTGAAATCACATATTTTCCTTTCACGTCCTGCTAGCTTCATACTAGTATAACAGTCTCCAGTATTCTATCCATGTTGTCAGAAATGACAGAATTTCTTTCTTTGAAATATTATTTAGCTTTCTCCTCTGTCTCTGTGTTTGTCTCTGTCAGTCTGTCTCTCTGTTTGTATTCTTATACATTCATTAATTAATGAACACATTGCTTGTTTCTATATCTTACTATTTTGAATATTACTTCAGTTCAGTGAACATGATAACACAAATATTTTTGACCATACCAATTCCTATGTATGAAAATCCAGTAATATGACTATTAGATAGTGTGAGAATTGTGTTTGCAGTTTCTTGAGGTGCTTTATTACTGTTTTCTTCAATTTATTTATTTTACTGGCATGCAAAGAGAGATTTCATTATGGCATTTTTCAAACAAAATTTGTTTTTATTTTTCCCCTATTCCTTGTGACAGTCCCTTTTATCAATGGCTTCTTTCAACTTTTATGTCAAATATGCCCATCCCCACAGTCCATTTCTTCCCACCTCTTCTTTCCTCCTAATGGTCTTCTATAGTTTCATTGCCTGTATCCACTTTCATAACACCTTATCTACATTATGTAGATATATACACATAAAACAGGATCTCTGAATGAGATAATTTGCAAATTTTGCCTTTCTGAGACTGGGTCAATTTATTTAATATAATACTTTCCAAATATATCCATACTCCTATACGATTCATAGCTTCAGAACTGGAGTGACGGCTCAGAAAACTGGCTGCTCTTGCAGAGTTACAGGTGATGTGAGTATTGGAAACCAAACTCAGGTCCTCTACCAGGGTAGTAGATGCTCTTAAATGCTGACGTTTCTCTTCATCTCTAATTCTTGTTTTATGTTTTGGTTTGGTTAGGTTTTTGGCATTTTTAATTTCATTTTTATTGATTTATTGCAATTTTCATGTAATAAAGTTTGACGGTATTTCGATCCTCTTCCCTATCCACATCTCCCCCACTGCTCCTCATCCAAATTAATGTATTCTCATATACATAGCATGGCCTGTAGACAGTCTGTGTTTTGCTATTGGTGAGTTGAGGCCATTTGTATTTAAAGGGACTTTTCTATTATTTTGTTATGCGATGCTCCGGTTGGCTTGGTTATTGATACTTCTTTTTCCTTTACTGTTTTTTTTGGAATTTGCTTGTTTGTTGTGATGGACAGGGTTGATTCTTTTCTGGCTTTTCATCTGTTCATTTCATAGGTTGCATTCTTTCATATGTTATCATGACTAAGACTTTATTCTTTCCCCCTCTATAATATTCCTTTTTGAATTGTCTGTAGATTCAGATTGATTACGAGGAATTGTCTGAATTTGTGTTTGTCTTGAAATATCTTTATTTCTCAATAGATTTCTAAAGAAAAATTTATTGGCTATAGTATTTTTAGTTGGTAGTTACATATTTTAAGGACATGAAATACATCATCCCAAGCTTTTCTTGCTTTTAGGGATTCTAATGAAAAGTCTGAAATTATTCTGATAGTCTTGCCTTTGTGTATGCATTATTATTCCATTGGAAGTTTTAGTATTATATCTTCACTTTGTGTTTTGACATCTTGTCTAAAATGTGTTAGGGAGAGTTTCTTCTATAGTTGTATGTATTTTGGGTCTTAAATGCCTCTTGGGTTTGAATGGCAGCTTCTTTCTCTAGGTTTGGGCTATCTCTGCTTCTCCTTCTAAATTGTGTATTCTTAGGTTTGATTTCTGGAAGGTATCCCAGACTTCCTAGTTGTTTTGGTCTGGTCCCTTAGTTTTCTGTTCTTTATATATGACTGCATGGATTATTGTCTTGATTTAGTCCTCCATCCCTGAGATTCATTATTCTGCATAGTCTTATCTGGATTGGTATGTGGTGTGTGTGTTTGTGCATGTGTGTGTGTATGTGTGTGTGTGTGTGTGTGTGCACGTGCATGCATTTGTATGTGGGTTTTAATTGATTATTTTTCTTTAATTTCTATAATTCCTATTTGGTCTTTTTTCACAACTTCAGTTTCTTTGTTAATGTTATCCTCCACAATTTTGATTTTTTCTTTGTTTCATTCACTTTGGAAGCTACCTTGTCAAGGTCTTGTATAGATTCCCTTTTTTCATTCATCTGCTCATTTGAATCTTTCATACGATTATTGAACTTTAGGAAAGTAAGATTTTGATTTTTTTTCCTGAGTCATTTCTCTTGCCTCAGTGGTGTTGATTTCGAGGGTTTGAAATGTTGGGATGGGTTGGGATGGGTTGTTGTCTCATAAGCTGCATTTCTTTGATGTACTTTGCTTACCTGTTGCAATGGGTGTGTTTTCTAGCTCTAACTTCCCTTTCCCCAGCTCTATTTCTTTGCTCCTCCTAAAGGACTCTGCTTTAAAAAAAAATTTCCTGAAGTTATATGGGCGTGCATGGGATTCCCCCTTATTTATCAGTAGTCCTGATTTTGTCTAACTGTAGGAGAACCTTTTGTATTACACTGTGACGCTGTCATGTTTTAAAGACAATGGCATGGGTTACTGGGTGAAGACGTGATTCACAGTTTTTTTTTTTTTTTTTGAAGGAAAGAGTATCAGTATTTAATTACTGAAAAACCAAATGAAAGAAAAAAGGAATGATGTGGAACAGCAGATGATGTAAAGTACATAAGCTGGAGGCATGAGACATATTGGTAGGATTTTTAGAAATGTAGAAATGCTAGAGAAAAATCTTACATGTATACAAAATTGAGGGACAGTCAGTCTATTTTGTTGACAGAGAGGTTGATACATGTAGGCTAACAATTGAGAGTAGTTTTGAAAAATATAACCATTAAGAATTAAAGTCCTAAACTGTTAGAAAAAAATTGTACAATGAATACACACAAACATGCATACAAACCAACCAAATAACCAACTAAACAAACAACCAACCAGCCAGCCAACAAACAAACAACTTTAAAAAAAAAAAAAAAAAAAGTTTAAGGGAGTAGAAACCATGTTCCAGTCTGTACGTTGTTTCTGTTTTTCAATAGCATAGGGGAGACTCACAGAGCTTTACCTGTGTGGAGATCCACCCTGCAGCTACTGATGCTGATTCATGTATGGGATGAAGCCTACAGGAGGGCATGACCTCTCAGCAGTAGCAGTTGGTTAAGGTGAAGCAGCTAGAGCTAGTGCTAGACTCAAAATGCTACCAGCAGGTGGGAGTAAACCTCAGCCCACATGACCTGCGAGCCTCCATACTATTTCAAAAAATCTTCCCTAATTGACATTTTTAAGAGCAATGTAAAAGAGATACCCTTTTCTCCATGAAAAAAAAGTTACTATTTATGCTTTTTATAACAACCCTTTTGGCAGATGTATATGCCATCATGGTTGTGACTGGCATTTACACAATGGTTGGAAATGTTAAGTATTTTTTTCAAATACCTGTCACCACTCATTTGCTTTCTTTGCAAGTGGTTTTTGTTCAGAATCTTCACTCATTTTTAAAGAGAATATTTATTTTCTTACTACAGAGTTTTCTTGAGTTTCTTATATTGGCTATTAACTCAGTTAAATATAATAAAAGAGCAATTGATGGTCTATACAGGAAGCAGACACATAACCCCCTCCAGAAGAAATGCATTGTATTAGGAAACTAAGACTTGAGACCATAATTGGGCCTCCAGGAGGGAGGAATAGCATGAAGCAGAAGCAACACAATGTGTGCAGATCAGAACATGACTGCATACAGAAGGGAGGGGAGACTTCCCTTTAAAACCTGGAGAGGAACTTTATTAAGAGTGAGAATGATGCCGGGCATGGTAGCAAATGCCTTTAATCCCAGAACTTGGGAGGCAGTGTCAGGTAGAGTTCTGCAAGACCAAGGCCACTAAGGTCAACGTAGCAAGGTCCAGTTCAGCTGAGTCTACAGAGAGACCCTGTCTCATAAAGATCTAAACCAAATGACAACAACAAAAACTGGAGGTTAAAGGAAAGAAAAAAGCCAGAAAAAGGAGGAAACAGATGTTACCAAGGGGAAGTAGGGAAAATGGAACTATTCAACTAGGAAGAGAGGAGGAAGGACATAAAAAGGAACCATGGGGGTAAAGGAGAAGAAGGAACTCAAGAGAAGAGGGATAATAAGAGACAGGTGTTATCAAGGGGAAGATAGGAAAAATGGAGGCATTTAAACTAGGGAGGAAGGAGGGTAGTCAAATAGGGTGAGAAGGAGGAGACATACATAAACCCAAGGGATCTAAATCATAAAAATATATACAAAATACACAAAAACTCAATAAAAAAATTTTTTTTAGTCTTTTTTGAGACAGGGTCTCCCTGTAGCCTCAGCTGTCCTGGAACTCACTATGTAGACCAGGCTGGCCTTGAACTCACAGAGATCTGCCTGCCTCTGCCTCCAGCGTACTGGGAATAAAGGCATGTGCCACCATGCCCAGCAATAAAAATATTTTTAAAAGACTAAAGAAAGAGTGAGAATGAGAGAGAAAAACAGAGAGAAACCAAGAAAGAGAAGACACATAGAGACACAGAGAGAGAGACAGCAGAGAGTTTGCAGGAAAGGAAAAGCTGTCAGGGAGGTGCCTCTTAGGACAATATCCTTCAGAGCATCTCCCCGATCAAAATTCACCTGATGAATCTCCAGAACAATCCCCAGAACACAGGAAAAGTCTGACTTTTTAATAACCTTTTAGAGGTGGCAGGACGTTTCACATCATGTAATTTATTTCCACGTAGCAACATCAGCAAAGATCATGGACTAAACAGGAACTGATCAGGACCATAAATCAGGAGCTGCTGTTAGGACACAACACTTACAGCGTCTTAACTCTCTTTCTCAGAGAGATCTTCAAGGAGGCCTTGCCTGATTGCTTCAGGCCATAGGATTTGGGTATTTGAAAAGTGACCACTATGTTTAGTGGCAGGCTTGTGTTCAAACAAATTCCTTATTAGATGTATGGTTTATGTGTATCTTCTCCCAATCCACTTGTCTTTTGTTCTGTTGTGTCTTCTGTCAAGAACATTTTTTAAAGTTTATTTTATTTTTTTAAAATTTAATAACCACATGATTAGAAGAAGCATTTCATTACAGCTTTAACATATTCAGAAACACATTCCAGAGCAAGAGTGTATCTCTTTCACAAGTGGCTGCAAATTTTTAGGTTTGCAGTTGAATTAATACAGTTATACAATATTGAACTCAGTATAAACCCTGTAAGACATAATATTGAATGAGTTTTTACTCTTTAAAGAAGATCTCCATTTCATTCTAAGATATGCTGTTTCCTATAATTTTAATCCTACTAACACATGTTTGCACATGTGTCTTTAATCTCTATGTATCTGATTATTACTAGTCACAGTCCGTTACACACGGATCCTTAGTACCTGAGTATGGATATAAAGTCATCAGGGAGATTTCACTGGTAATGTTTATCACCTCTACTATTTAACATGAAGTAAATTAAAAAACTTTTTAATAACTACATGATTAGAAGAAGCATTTCATTACAACTTTAACATATTCAGTAACACACTCCAGAGCAAGAATACATCTCTTTCACAAGTGGCTGTAAGTTTCTAGGTTCACAGTTGAATTAATACAGTTATACAATATTGAAATCAGTATAAGCCCTGTAAGACATAAAATTGATTGAGGTTTTAACATTGAAAAAAAGATCTTTTCATTTTAAAATATACAACTTCATACAGAAAAACTCATTTTTAATGCTACTAATAATTAGAAGTTTGCACATGTGTCACTAATCTCTGTGCATCTGATTATTACTAATCACAGTCAGTTACTTTCTGAGACCTTTAGCACCTTAGCATGGATATAAAGTCATAAGGTAGATTTCAGTAGTAATGTTTTTCATCTCTACTAAATAACATGAAGAAAATTTTTATGCTTCTTCCTCAAACATAACTCATTTTTTTATTTGTTGATTTTTTTTGTGTATGTGGATTTCATACAGAACATCCCAAACAATCTTATTCATTTGTATACCCAAATCCCAAATGGCACCCTCCCATAGCCTCCCCCCCCAACCACTGGAGCCCATATACTCTGTCATCCCTGTTACTGTCCACTGTGTTGTCCATACCCTCAGCCATTCCCCAGTGCTTGTCCATCTGCTGAGTCTAGTCAGGCTGTCTAGAGTTCTCAGTTTTAGGAAGATCAACTCGTTCTCATCTAGCAGCAATCAGTTGGCAATATTCCTTTAGATGAGATTGGGGTCTGTTGTTCAATTTCCCAGTTCTATGCTGGGTTACTGCCTGGGAGTCTCTTAAGCCACCCTGGCCAAAAACTCAAAGGAAGGTATCTCCTGTCTGGCATTGTTCCTTGTTATGTAGCCTTCAGCTATGCACATGGACACTTAAAGAATTATATTCACCCCATTAATATTTGGTTATGCTTTCCTTTTCGGTGTTTAAGATCATATAATTGGCCCAGATAAAACAATTTATTTTTACTCTTAAGGTCATTTGAGGATCTGTTCCTCAGGGGTAACATAGGCTTGGGAAGATCCCCTGGCTCCTTTCTTTTATGAGGTCCATCTATGTAAAGATAAGTCAAAGGTTCTGCTTGACCATGGTTGGCTTCACATGGAAGCATGGAGGAAATGATTCCTCTGTGTTGACCCTCCTCTTTGTAGACTGAACACTGGTTCAAGTCCATGTAGTGGGGTATCCATGGCCTCCTTGATCAAGAGGACAGGTGACTCACCACAGTTACAGGACATTTTGAGAGATGCTCATAGTCTCCTGGAACTTAGTTGATATAGGAGGGCACAGAACAAAAACTCTCCATAAAGTCCCTCTGACAAAATTAGTATAGGCCTCAAAGTATGGCTGTTAAACATCCAAGAAGTTTAGTTCCACCAGTCTGGTGCCTTTAATTAATATGTGCTATGTAGATAAAGCTTGTGCAAGGACCAAACATACCTAGATAAACCTTGCCTAGATATATTATATTCCTTGAGCTATTTGTATGCATAATTTGTCAGTAGGTGGTTTGATGGTTCCCTCTGGTTTGTTTAAAACTAGCTACGAAGTATTTATCTCTTGCATTGTCTAATTCTTCCACCATGGTTTCCCCATTTAAGGCACCTAATTTTCCCCATTTCTCCTTTATTAATACCTGTCTCCTATGGTCCTACCTCTCTTGAGCTCCTTCATTTCCTTTATCCCCAAGTTTCCTTGCATAACCCTCCCCCCCCCTTAAAATAACTCAATTTTTATCCATATCTCCTTTTTTTAACACCTATTTCCTACTGTTTTTCTCTTACAGATTCTGTCTTTTCCTTTACCTCCCTGGTTCCCTTTCATTATCCTGGTTCCTGTAGTTATGTCTGGATACATACTCACTTATAAGCATTTGGTGCTTGAATCTGCATATGCTGGAGAACATATGTTATTTTATTTTCTGAGCCTGTGCTACTTTACTTAGTATAACAGTTTTTAATTCCATCCATTTACCTGCAAGTTTCATGATTTCATCTTTCTTTACAGCTGTGTAAATCTCCACTGTATAAATGAACCACATTTTCATTATCCACTTGTGAGCTGAGGGACACTTAGGTAACTTCCATCTCTTAGCTATTGTGAAAAGAGCAGCAACAAACATGGATGTACAAGTGTCTCTGCAATAGGATGAGTTCTTCGGTATAAGCCAAAGCGCAGTATAACTGGGTAAAATTGTAGGTTTATTTTTAATTTTCTAAGAGTTCTCCACACTGCTTTCCATAGGGGTTGAACAAGTTTGCAATCCACCACCCTTCATCTCCGATATTTGGTATCGTTTGTTCTCTTGATCTTAGTCAGTCTGACTGGGGTAAGATGAAATCTTAAAGTGGTTTTAATTTGCATTTCCCTAATTACTAATGATGTTGAACACCTTTTAAGATACAGGAGACAGGTGTTATCAAGGAGGAATTGGGGAAACTGTTGGATACTTTAACCAGAGAAAGAACATCAATGTCTATACAGGAAAAGGGAGAGGATGGTATGAAAAACAGAGGAAAATATGTTGGCTCAAAAGCCTACTGAAAGAGGTTTTTGCATTTCTGTAGCTGAATGCTATACAACAACAGTGACAACAACAACAACAACAACAGCAAAATCCCAGAAGTAGGATCAGAGAACAGTAAGAGCCAGAGGGATAAGACACCTGATGCTATTTGAATCATTCTCTCTATATAAAGAAGCTACACCCTTGAAATCTCCACAATACATGAAACCAAATAAAATCTGTATATAAAAACAAAACCAGATGATATACCAAGGTGGGTGGGGGAAATCTCAAGGGGTCCCATCTCAAGATTAAGAGCTGAAGCATGCTGAGGACGGATTAATAAGTTTTCTCTGGGACTATCCCCATTACGGATTATTTAAATCCAAGTGAGCAGTCATAAAAACCAGGTAGAGGCTAGTGTCACTAAATGAACATAGAGTATTATATCTGTAAATGCATACATGTAACAATAGAAATCAAGGAAATAGAGAGTTGGGGAGATGTGTAAGGATTTTGAGAGGGATAGGATGTAAATGATGTGAAGGCTATACTCATGTACTAAATTTCCCCCCAAAAGTAAAAAAAAGAGAGATCCATAGGTGTAGCAGCTCTGATTTCAGCAGATCACCAGAGAGTTCCGAGTTCTGGCCTCCCTCTTGCCTCTCTCTGACAAAGGGCCTGAGAACTCAGGGGACTGGCTGAGATCCCCTGGATCCTGCCTCCACGTGGTAGTGAGCTTCCCCTAATTGTACCATAACCATCCCCCTATCTGGGATTTTGTGAGGCCCCTCCCAAAGCCCCGAGGCAGATCTGGCTTTGGTAGGCTAAAGCTGAGATCCTAGCAGACAACCTGAGAGGGTCCACAGCCTGAGAGCACCCAGATCTTGCCTCCATGTAGTGAAGGAAGCCTGAGTGTACCTGACTGGAACCTGAATTGAACTTCTGTGGGTACTTCTGAATAGCTGATCTGAAGCCATCAGTTCCCTCCAAATTAAACCCGAGAGAACTGAACCCTGTACCAACCAGCTTTACATAAACAATAAAGAAAGCATCTAGCAACCTGGATAATACAAACAGAAGCATACTTCAACTTAATTTTCATATCAGAATCATGAAAAAAAAAATTAACATGCCAAAACCACAACGAAAGAATAACAAAATGGAAAGTAAAAACACTATGTCCCCATGAAACTCCACCAATCCTGTAGAAGAATTCTAATAGAAGAACACCCTAGAGATAACCCAGGACACTGAATTTAAAAAAAACACCCATAAACATGATCAAGGAATTCAATGAGTTTAAAGAACATACAAACATACACATCAAAGAACTAAAAAAAAAGATAGGGATAAACTTCTGAATGAATTCACAAAAAAGATGGAAACATTGAAGAAAACTCATGTAGAAATGAAAAAAATGTGCAAAATTCAGTAAGCTTACTTGAAACAGCAGGTAAAGCCTCACCACTAGAATGAATGAAATGGAAAACAGAATATCAACACTGGGGGATAAAGTTGAAGAATTGGACCACTCAAGCAAATATTATGGAACATTTTTAAAGGCACAGGAATGGAATATGCAAGAGATGTTGGAAACCATGAAAAAACCAAATCTACAGATAATAGGAATAGAGGAAGGAGAAGAATTTCAAGGTAATGGTGTTGACCAGATCTTAAACAGGATTGTAGAAGAGAATTTCCCAAAATTAAGGAAAGACATCCCCATACAAATACAGGAAGCACATAGAAAACCAAATAGACAGGATCAGAAAAGAAACTCCCATTGACATATCATAGTAAAAACACTAAATGTACAGAACAAAGAGAAAATACTGAAAGCAGCAAAAGAAAAACAAGTAACATACAAAGGAAAGCCAATCAGAATTACAGCTGACTTATCAATGCAAACTATGAAAGCCAGAAGAGCCTGGACAAAGGTATATCAGTTCTACATGACAGTAGATTCCAGCCCAGAATACTTTACCCAGAAAAAAATGTCTGTTATAGTTGAGGGGGAAAGAAAAATCTTCCATGACATGAGTAGCCTGAAAGAATACATGTCCACAAAACCAGACCATCAATGAATAATACAAAGAAGCAATACAGAGAGCAGAGAGAGAAACAACTATACCCCAGGGGCAACAAAAGAAAACATATAAAGGTATAATCGAGGAAGCACAAAAGTATAGAACAAAAATAGCAATCAAAATGATGGCAACCAATACACATCATTCAATAATAACCATAAATATCAATGGACTGAACTCCCTAATCAAAAGACACAGGCTAAGTGAATGGATTAAAAACCAAAATCCATCCCTTTGCTGTCTGCAAGAAACCCATCTCACATTTAAGGACAGGCACTAACTTAAGGTAAAAGGATGGAAAAGAATATTCTAAGCAAATGGCACTAAGAAACCAGCAGGCACTGTAATTCTAACATCTGACAAAATAGACTTCAAAGTAAAACTAATCAGAAGAGATAAGGATGGTCACTTCATTATGATCAAAGTAACAGTTAACCAAGATATTACAATCCTTAACATATATGCACCAAACTCTGGTGCACCCAAATTCATAAAAACAACACTACAGGACTTTAAGACACAGACTAACCACAACTCAGTAATAGTAGGGGACTTCAATACCCCACTGTCTCCATTAGACAGGTCAACTGGGCAAAGAATAAACAGACCACTGAATTAAATGATACTATACATCAAATAATCAAAAGAACCTAACAGAAACCTTTTGAATATTCCCCCCAAGCACCAAAGAATACACTTCATACTCAGCACCCCAGGGAACGTTTTCAAAAACTGACCACATACTGGGCCACAAAACAAACCTCAACAAATCCAAAAAAAAAAAAAAAAATTGAAATATTCCCATGCATTCTATGAGACCACAATGCAATAAAGCTCAAAATCAACACCGGACAAAGCCCTTTGTCAATACATGAACTCATGGTGATTGAACAACACAGTGATAAACAATGAGTGCGTCAAAGGAGAAACTAAGAAAGAAATGAAAGAATTCCTGGATTTCAATGAAAAGGACAAAACAATACAACACAACCTCTGGGGGGAAGCATTAAAAGCATTCCTAAGAGGGAAGTTTATAGTTCTTAGCGCCTACATTAAAAAATTGAACAGAGCTCAAATAAATGACTTAACACTGTAACTCAAGACTCTGGAAAGGCAAGAACAAATGAAATCCAAATGCAGCAGAAGAGAAGAAATAATAAAAACAAGAGCAGAAATTAATGAAATAGAAACAAAGAAAACAATACAAAGAATCAATGAATCTAAAAACTGGTTCTTTGAAAAGCTAAACCAGATAGACAGAATCTTAGTCCAGTTAACCAAAGAAAGAAAGAAAAAGCAAATCTAAATCAACAAAATCAGTGATGAAAGTGGAAACATCACAATAAACACCCAAAATATTCAGACCATTATAAGGGAATATTTAAAAAACCTATATGCTTCCAAATTTGAAAATATAAAAGAAATGGATGTATATCTAAAATAATTGGAAACACCAAAGTTAAACCAAGAAGAGATCAACAGTTTAAACATTCCCATAACATATAAGAAATTGATACAGTAATACAAAGCATCCCAACTAATAAAACCCCAGGCCCAGATGGATTTATAGCAGAATTCTACCAGACATTTAAAGAAGACCTCCAACCCATACTACTTAAATTATTCAAAATGATAGAAACAGAGGGAGAACTCCCAAATTCCTTCTATGAAGCCAGCATCACTCTAATACAGAAACTGGGCAAAGACACAACCAAGAAAAAAAACTATAGACCCATATCCTTAATGAACATAGATGCAAAAATTCTCAGCAAAATATTTTCAGACCACATACAGACACACATCAAAAAAACCATTCACCATGATCAAGTAGGCTTTATCCCAGAGATGCAGGGCTGGTTCAATATACGCAAGTAAATAAACATCATTAATCACATAAACGGTCTTAAAGACCAAAACCACATTGTCATCTCAAAAGATGCAGAAAAGACTTTTGACAAAATTCAGCATGGATTTATCTTCAAAGTCCTAGAGGGAACTGGACTAGAGGGAACATACCTCAACATAATTAAAGTTATATACAACAAACCTACAGGCAACACCATTCTAAATGGGGAAGAACTGGAAGCATTCCCATTGAAATAAGGAACCAGACAAGAATATCCAGTATCTCCACTCCTTTTCAACATAGTGCTTGAAACTCTTGATAGAGCAATAAGACAGGAAAAGGAAATTAAAGGTGTACTAACTGGAAAAGAAGAGGTCAAGCTATAGCATTATGCAGACAATAAGATACTATACCTAAGAGATCCCAAAAGTTCCATCAGAATATTCCTAGAACTGATCAACACTTTCAGTATAGTGGCAGTTTATAAAATCAATCTTCAAAAATCACTAGCATTTCTATATACCAATAACAAGCAATTGGTGAAAGAATACAGGGAAATGTTCCCATTCACAATAGCTGAATAAAAGTAAAATGTCTTGAATAAATCAGACCAAAGACACTAAAGATCTCTTCAATGAAAAATTTAAATCATAAAAGAAAGTGACTGAGGAAGACATCAGCAGATGGAAGGAACTCCTTTGCCAATGGATTGGAAAAGGTAGTATTGTGAAAATTACCATTCTACCAAAAGCAATATATAGATTCAATGCAATTGCAATCACAATCCCTACGAAATGCTTCACAGAATTAGAAAAAAAAATCATTCTTAAATTCATATGGAAGCACAAAAGATCCCAGATAGCCACAGCAACACTGAGAAGAAAGAGCTACAGTCTTAAAAAACAGAGCTACAGTCTTAAAAACAGTGTGGTACTGGTGAAAAAATGGACACCTAGATCAATTGAACATCATTGAAGATCCAAAGCTGAATACACGCAATTTCAGCCACCTGATATTTGACAAAGGTGCCAGGAACACACAATGGAGGAAAGACAGCATCTTTAACAAATGATGTTGTTAAAACTGGCTCTCCACCTGTGGAAGAATGAAACTAGATCCTTATCTTTCACCTTGCACAATAGTCCACTCCAAATGGATCAAAGACCTCAATGTGAAACTGGAAACCCTGAAACTATTAGAAGAAATTATTGGCAGTAACTTACAAGATATAGGTGCAGGAAAGGATTTTCTAAACAGGACAGAAGTTGCTCAGGAATTAAGGTCAGGAGTCAACACGTGGGACCTCATTAAACTAAAAAGTTGGAGAGGTGGGTCAGCAGTTAAGAGCACTGACTCCTCTTGCAGAGGACCTGGGTTCAATTCCCAGCACCCTTATGGTGGCTATGAACCATTCTTAATTACAGTTCCAGGGGAATCCGAAGCCCTCTTCTGGCCTCTGCGGCATTGCACAACAAGGGTCCACTCACATACATGCAGGCAATACAGTCATACGCATAAAATAAAAATAATAAAGAAAATATTAGAAAGAAAATAAAAAACCTGTACAGCGAAAGAAACAACCAAAAAAGTGAGGAGAAAACCCACAGAATGGGAAATAAACTTCACCAGTGAAACATCTGACAGACGTTTAACATCCAGAATACATAATAAACTCAAAAACAAAGAATCAAGAAACCAAATGACCCAATTAAACGATGGGATAAAGATCTAAACAGAGATCTTCTCAAAGGAAGAAATAAAGATGGCTAAGAAACATCTCAAAAAGTGTTCAACATCATTAATAATTAGGGAAATGCAAATTAAAACCACCCTAAGGTATTGCCTTACCCCAATCAAACTGGCTAGGATCAAGAAAACAAATGGCACCAAATGCTGATGAGAATGTGGAGAAAGGGGAATGCTCATTCACTGCTGGTGGGATTACAAACCCGTACAACCTCTATGGAAAACACATGTGGAGCTCTCTTAAAAACAAAAAGTGAACCTACCATATTACCCAGATATACCATTCCTTGGCATATACCCAAAGGACTCATCCTATTGTAGAGACACTTGTACAACCATGTTTGTTGCTGCTCTTTTCACAATAACTAAGAGATGGTAGCAACCTAAATGCCCCTCAATTCACAAGTGGTTAATAAAAAATGTGGTATATTAACACAATGGAGTTTTATTCAGCAGTAAAGAAAGATGAAATAATGAAATTTGCAGGTGAATAGATGGATTTAGAAACAGTTATACTAAGTGAAGTAACACAGACTCAGAAAAACAAATGACATATGTTCTCCCTCATATGTGGACCCTAGCACCAATCCTTTTAAATTCCATCTTTTAATAAGATGATGCTATAGAGCAGTCCCTTGTGCATGAAATAACTATCATCATCATGACTTCAGCTGAACCAGATCACTAAACATCCTCACCATTTGACTTGTTGATGGTTGTCCTCATTCATTAAAGGAGGGCCAAGCATGTTCATTGGACCCTCAACACATTATTCAGCCACTCTTCCCAGCCAACTTTATGTAATTTTTCCCTAATAACACATGCCCTTCTGGATTTCGGGAGAGCTAAAGTATACAGTCTAGGGAAGGCTAGGAAGAGAAGGCATGACCCATGCTGGGTAAAGGCTTTCCAGTGTGCATACCCTCAGGTCATATATACACCTAAGCAACCCCTCAGTTATCTGGGTATGTAAGCTCAATAAATTCATTGGTTTCCCCAGTAAAACTCTAATGAAACAGTGGCATGACACTAGAACCTGGGAAGGGAATAATCATTGCTTAGCATCCCCAGGAAAAGAAGTCTCACAACAGATGGAAAATTTTTTGTGAATTCTATTATGTCTCATAATTATTTTTTTTAAAAAAGGAAAATGAGGAGCTGGAGAGATGGCTTAGTGGTTGACAGCACTGACTGCTCTTGCAGAGGACCCAGGTTCAATTCCCAACACCCACGTGGTAGCTATGAACTGTCCTTAACTCCAATTCCAGTGAAATCCGAAGCCCTCTTCTGACCTATGTGGCATTGCATGATATGGGTGCACTTAAATGCATGCAGGCAATACACTCATACATATTAAAAAATTAATAATAATAAATAAATAAAATATATAAAATAATGAGAATGTACAAGAGATATTTTCCAAAATAGAAAAAATGAGAAGGCCTAGGCAAGTGATGAAGGTCTGTTTAAGTTGTTTTGATATATAAAGGATGAGACCAAAATAATATACACGCATGGTGGTGCACCCCTTTAATCCCACTCTTGGGAGGCAGAGGCAGGTGGATCTATGTGAGTTCGAGGTCAGCCTGGTCTACATAGTGAGTTACAGGCCAGCTGGGGCTACAGGGAAACCTTGTCTCAAAAAGACATAT
>NW_008333042.1:1154535-1155625 GCF_000622305.1 Nannospalax galili
TTATGGTCATAGTTTAGTCAACTAGCTTAAGGAACAAAATATATTTCTAGTCAAGTTTCATCTGAAAATATTTGGTTTTTCACCCAAGCCTTATCTACATAGCACAAGATAATTAAAAGTACCAGATTGATGGAACCATATTTGGTGTTTAGCAGCCATAGTTTGACCTATACTAATGGGGTCAAAGGGACTTAAAAGACAGTTTTTGCTCATTGCACTCCAAGGTCGACTAAGTTCCAGAGTATTATGGAACATCTCTCAAAATGTCCTGTAACTGTGGTGAGTCACCTGTCCTCTTGTTTGGGGAAGACATGGAGACACCACCAGATGGACTTGAACCAGTGTCCAGTCTCTAAAGAGAAGGGTCAACTCAGAGGAAACATCTCATCCATGCTTCAAAGTGAAGCCAGACATGGTTGAGCAGGACCTTTGACTTATCTTCATATATATGGAACTGATAAAAGGAGCCAGGAGCTCCTCCTAAGCCCATGTGACCCCTGAGGAACAGATCCTCAATTGGCCTTAAGCATAAAAATAAATTGATTTATTTGGGCCAAATATATGGTCATAAACACTCAACAGGAAAGTATAATCAAACAGTAAAATCATCAGTACATTTCTTTAAGATTTCAAGGGATTACACTTCCCAGACATTAGGCTTAAATCTCTATAAAAAGTGATTTAGAGAATTATATCTCATTGATGATTTTGTTCCTAATCAGAAAGTGCTGCTCAAATGTAAGACTTCAAATCTTGGTCTCCAATACTACAGTGTCCACCTGTAGCTAAGGGAGACAACCAGCTATTTTTCTAAAATGATAGATAAATTTTTCCCCCTATCTCGAGCCTTTGAGAGGAACTGACACTCTTTCTAACCACTCCAACAGAGATCAGAATACCTGAAAGAAAATCCTGAATAGATCGATTTAGAGTCCAGCCTTGGAAGACAGAAGAAAAATGAGGAGAAGCCCAATAGAGGGATGGTTTTGGAAGCCCTTGTCAAAAAATTCCAATGGACTCTCATATGAACATTTGAAAATTGCCCTGCTCTGACTTTTTCTAGTTCCCTGTCTAGAACTTGTAATGCTAA
>NW_008333042.1:1155640-1163329 GCF_000622305.1 Nannospalax galili
ACAATTTGGGAGTGTTTTAGATAGACCAACTGAAGGGGTAAACCAGTTGCCTCACCCTGTATCCCTGTTCAGCATGGAAGAAGCCAGAGCTGTCTGCATCCCTATTCCCTATGTGCAACTTGGGTCACCCCTTCAGAGGATGGTGTGATAATAGGAGGTAGGAATTGGCTAGACAGTTAGGGTAAAAAAGACTCCAAAGAAAAGTAGCCAGTTCTTAGCTAAAACTCACAATGTCCTTTTGCCTCTTAGCAGCATACTCTGTTCCAAAGGCCAAAACTGTCAAAAATATTTGGGAGCTTTTATCTAATCCTTAAAAATTTTTACCTCTTCAGAGGGGTAATGTGAGAGTAGCCAAAATCCGCATAAAAAATAAATAAAGAAGGAGAAAGAGTACATGAATTTATCAGAAAAAAAGTGATGGGGAGATATCAGAAATATTGAAGTGGAAGGAGTGGGCATGGATTTGATCAAAACACCTTATATGCATGTATGAATTTCTCAATAATTAATTTAAAAAGAAAGACAGCTAAAATATGAATAAGGAATTCATTGAATTAAAACTGGAATGGTTAAAAAAATATATGAGGAAACTTGAACCCTATAACAACCAGAAAATTTCAGGTCATGTTAAAAATAAAGAGATACTACTGTACAAAAAATAAATAAATAAAAAAAATAAAATAAAAATGAAGAAAAACAAACTGGATTCTATATATCATTACCAATGTGTTATCTTTGTAATAAAGTTCTTATACAATCACATCGATTTGTGAATTATCTAAAATTTTAATATTTAATGTTCAATAAGTTCCTGGGAAGCCAGAAGGCTGTTGTATTTTAATGAATCAGGTAATAAAGAAGTCTTATATTCCCCTGAAGTGCTGACTCCACTCAAAAAGTTCTTTTTTTAAATGAAATTGTATAGATTTTGTTTAAATACTGGCAAAACAAAGAACAAGTGACTCCAAATTTATGTTTCTTTTAAATCTACGTGTATTAAAGAATTTGTGAACTTTAGTATAAACAGAGGTTAAGAATTAAAATGACACATTCACAATTGCTCTTCATAAATCATCTATTAAACAGTTTAATATGCTTTTCTATTATTTACATACTACCAATAAATAAACCTTGTATTATTTGGATTAGCCCATAAATTAAACAAACAATATGAAATTTATCTCTATTTTCTAATAATGTACAGAAAATTCACAAATTCAGAAATCACTTTCTCCAGCTTGTTATTTAAATGTAGCATATTTTCAACTTCATTCTGCATAGAGAATCAAAGATATTTTTCTTATCCTCTGAGGTCAAGTGTTGGTTACCACAGAGATTTAAGACATATTATATATTAGCATGAATCAAAATTAGAAATTGAAATAAAATCTCAGACCCTTCCAAACGTTTTTATAGTAAACAAAGATACTGAATAACAATAATATAATATGTTATTTATTCTTCTTTGCCAATTTATTATGGCAGAAATAGAATATGAAAAGATAGCTGCATAGAAATTTGTTGCATTTTATTAAAACAAATCTCAACTTGAAAATCAAATTTCCTTTCAAAGACAGCCTTCTCTGATTTCATTTTTAGAAAATGCTTCTTAATGAAGCTATATGGTGACCAGTTTGTTCTGATTAAATACTATAATCCTTGTATTTGGAAGGATTTTGGCAGGTCCCCTGTGCTGCTTCTTTGTATTAAACATTATTTGTAATGAAGATCACACAGGGCTTGGGGGTAATTAACTGCAGTCTGAAGTGTGTCTCAGTTACAAGCCATTTATATTTGTGTGCTAAAACTAAATGATTAATGAGGATTTTACAGATTTTTAATTTTTCAGAGTAATGAAACTATAAATTTTAAGCTCTCTGAATCTATTTATCACTTATTTAATTCAGTATGTAATTGAGAACAAGCTTTTAATATAGATGGGAAGACTTCTCAAATTTAAACAGATTAGCATTTGAGCCACACTAATATGTGTAAAGCAAAAGATCCCACTGGTATTTAGAATATAAAAAGAAACTGGATGAAAATAGAATTCAGAAATTAACATTGTTTTCCTAAAATGACTTGGTGTTATTTTTCCACTTCAAAACATCTTATGAAGTAATGTTAATTGAAGTTTTATTTCCTAGAAAAGTAGATTCGTTCAATGTCTATCAATTGCTTTACAAATGTAGACTAAATTTTTTTCTTGTCAAACTGCTACAGAGAAATGGATTCTTGGCCTTATAATAGCCATATTAAACTATTTCTTTCATAAAACTGGACAAACCAGAGACTTACACTGACCCTAATTTAATCTTCTTTTATCTAACTTATGAAGCACTTACAATTAAATTGTTACATTTTTATTTTACATAATATAGTAAATATTAATAAAATTAATTCATACTTACTAAGCATTTTATAAGCAATGATATAACTGTCAAAGATGCAAAATAGCATTCATTTTTGATAGACTTTATTTTTAGAATTGTCTTAAGTTACCATCCCAATTGACTGGAAAATATAGAGAAATGCCATGTATTTCCTCCACCCACATGTGCATCTTTCCACTTCTGGTACCTACCAGAATAAGACAATTCTTATAAGACATGAATTTAACACTGACATCATTGCTTTCCAAACTCCCTGGTTTTCATTCTGAGTCACCATTAATACCGTACATTTTATGGATTTTGACAATGAGTAATGACTACCATCTACCATTATGATACCGTACTAGCAAAGCATCCTTACCTTAAATTGTTTTTTGTTTTCAGAGTCATTCTTTCCTTCCTTCAATGCCCAGAGAACACTGACATAATTTTACTTTCTTTTTAGAGCTACTTTCTACTGAATATAACATAGTTAAACTCATGTACTGCACAACCCTCCCAGATTAGATAGTTTTATATATGCATTAGTTCTTTTAAGACTTTTTGTGGATTGGTTCGATTCTTCTTAGTAGTGAATAACATTCCATTGTCAGAATGCGCCACAGTTTATTTGTTCATTTGTTCTAGTTTGCTTTCAACTGCTGTGACAAAAGCACTCTGACCAATACCAATTTGGGAGGAAAGGGTTTATTTGTCTTACATCTCCTGTTTCCCAGGTCACAGTTCATTAGGGAGCCCAAGATAGGAACTCAGGGCAGGAACGTGGAGGCAGAAGCTGGAGCTCAGGCCATGGAGGAACTCTACTTACTGGCTTGCTCCCCTGACTCCTGATCAACCTGCTTCCTTGTACAATACAAGGCCTCCTGCCCAGGGGTGGCACAACCCATAGTTGGCTGGGCCCTCCCACATCACTCAAGAATCAAAAAAATTCCCCACAGACAAGGGCACAGGCCAATCCAATGGAGGAAATTCCCCAATTGAGACTCCATCAATCCAGGTGTGTCAGCTGACAACTAAAGCTCTCTAAGAACACCATTTATCTATTGATGTCTCCTTAGTGACTTCAAAATTTTGACAACTATTAATAATTCTGCTATAAATATCTATGAATGATTGTGTGAATACATAGATTTGCATCTTTTTGAAGTTAATATCAAAGAGTATGACTATTACATTGAAGGATAACTTAAGTTTTGCACTAACCTACTAAAATTTCTTTCATAGTGCTTTTTCATGTTTTCTTTTCCAACACACACACACACACACACACACACACACACACACACGGACAGAATAATTGGATTTTTGAGAGTAAGGTACTTACAGCATGGCTCTTTAGCCCATAATAATTCAGTAGGTAGGAATATGCTTATTAACACAAAGTATAGTTACAATGCAGTGCTTTGAACATTGTTATTAAATTATAATTGAATTATTTTGCATTTCTGTCACTTCACAATGACCTTTACAAATATTCTTTTCTATTCCCTAAAACATACCTGTTAGTCATTTTGTATCTTTTCATTTTGATTGTTTTAAATGTTTTGCTTATTTTGAATAACTTTAGATTCATGCCTACTCTAAGAAATATGACAGGCCCTTTCTACACAGTTCAGGTTCCCCAGTGGTAACAGCTTACAAAATTGGAGTCTGACATAATAAGGAACATGTTGACATTGTATGAAATCAGCATATGCTTAACTTATATAAATTTCTTAAAATGATAAGGTATAGCAACAGTAAACAGATCAATATTAACTATGGGATAGCGACCCGAGGGAGGAGAGTGAGGACAGTAAATGTTGCTATAAAAGTTCAGTCAAACAGATCCCTGCAGTGACAGAACAAAACAGGTATTATAAAGAGTCGATAAGTTCCTTCAAAGAGAAGGTCAGCAGATCTGTTATCAGCAAATGTCACAAATTTCAAGGAGGCTCTCTAAGGGCAGTGTGGTCTTTCTGCACACAAAATTGGGTTATCAGATATACCAAGATGTTTGAATGCCCTCCATTGTTGAAAGCAAATGATCCACATAGAGTTAAGAGAATAAGACTTCAACGTTCTAACCTTCTTTTGAAGCAAGGAAATGTAAGTGGATAACAACTTTTTCACACTTAAAATGGAAAGCCAAATCATTTTCTCCATTAGAGAAGGCAGTAGAGTCATACAGGATTTCAAATTGAAAGCAGTTCACTGCATACATGGTTTTCACTGCTTTTTCTAGTTTTCTTTCTTATACACTAAATTACATCTTTATTGATGGATTTAGATACTAAAGATGATATTATCACATTTGTATATAACTCAAGAAAACCAAGTACTCACTGTCAAAGAACTCTTAATAACTACATAGACAACATTAGAAAGAGGTTAATAGTTAAATGTTTTTTTTTCTTGAAAAAATTATTCTTTTCTGTTTCCCATTCTTCCTAATGTGTACTTTCTTAATTTTGAGGGCAAGAAACTAGAATAATTATATAATTTCATTTTCTTCCTTCTTTTAAAGAAAGCTTACCCTTTAAACATATTTCCTCAATTTTTCCTTCTTTTACTTTATACAAAAAAATTAACAATACACATAATTATTAGCAGCAATGGCATAAGACAGAGTATATATTATTGTGTCAATAATAGGATTGCAGGACAAAGTTTCATTTTTGAATTTCAATTCTTCCATTTAATACCTGTCAGTTTTATAAACAACTGGAGTAAACTTTGTTTGACTCAGATTTCCATCAGAAATTATAGATAATGATTTTAACTCATTAGATGATTTTTTAAAAGACTAATAAAATTAATAATAGAAAGTCATTAGAACTGTAATTGGTTCATAAATAATGTTCCTATCAGAAATATAGGTAATTTAAATGAGATGTGAAAATTAGATAAGAAATTAAAATCTTTTAATTATTTGCTAGCTACAGCATAAATTTCCAGACAATATAAAGTGTATATGTTATTAAGACAACAGAGGGAGCATGGAATTTGGGGTAACCCGAATCTGTGTTTCTGGGCTCTGGTTACTCATATTTGTCTCTAAAATAAACTATTTCTTATCCCCTTTGAGGTGTCAGGGAGTACATCCCAGGAAGGGTATTAGCCTCATAAAGAAACCCCTTAGACATACCTGGTCCCTGAGTGAGAAGGAACTTTATTTGCTCACCTGGGAAGATAAGCATGAAGGCTTGATCTCCTAGTGTCATGAGCCCCCTCATGTTTCTTTAAATTTGCAGGATAACCCTGAGACCCAGTGGCAGAAGATGATCTCATGGGAAAGGTGAGAAAGTTCATCCCCACAGCATCACATAAAGCAGATCCAAAACACATATTCCTGATTAACATAGAAAGGCGTGGTTCCAAAAGGGAGGAAGGTTTGAAGACAAACCACCATTGGGCACTCTAGTTGGCTTTATGCATGATAATTATGGGCTTTCAACTTTCAGGTATTTGGGGAAATAGGGAGATACAACTTGGCCCCTCTCTGGTGAATGTCTGATGTTCAAAACTGATATTTTTGAGCACTTAACTAGAAATCCTAGGCAATAAAAGTTCAAAACATCGCATGGTCAGTCTACTTTAATTGAAATGTAAAATCACCTGAAAAGGCAAAGAAAATTAGAAAACTAGTAATTTATGATAAGAGCTGTAAATAGAAATATTAAAATGTAGAAACTCTAAAGTTTTAGAGATTTTATCAAAACTAAAGATGAATTTTGAGACTAATCTTCCTGTCTCATCTTTTTCTGACCTTGCCCTTCATTCTTTATCTCCCACAGTAAAACTCTATATGCAAAGAGATTGTGGGCTATTTTAAGAAAGACCACTATTCTTCCAGGAATCTATAATCAATTGGATATATCTCACACACAACCCCCCACCCCCAGCAACTCGTTTGCCCTTAACTGATTATACTACCTATTCCTAAAAAATTCCCTCCAGCAACTGAAGCCACAAATTCTGGTTTGGCTTGTGTGGAGGCCTCACTCAAGCTTCAAAGGATGTCCACATGGAATCTATGTTTCAGTCACTCCTGAGGTTTCTGTACAGTCCTGATTGTATCCATTTTGAAGCATTCTTGGTGAGTTTTCCATCTGTTGCCTAGATGATCTACCCTGGTAGCTAAGCACTTTGAGTTCCTTTGTTTCTGGTTTTTTTGGCCAGAAATCCACTTAAAATTCCCTTAGATTCATCCATACTCTGGTACTTGGGTCCAAATATCCACATGACTTTTTCAGGGGTACATCATAAGAACTGATCCCTAACACAGCCAAAGCCAGTCTCTTGCCTCCAAGAGAACAACATGAAACAAAATGGGATAACTGGACCATTTTCAGAATAATTGCTTTTAAACTTTATCTTTAACCTGAAGTTTCAATGTTTCCTTTACTGTCCTTCCTGTAGTCACTGATTTATGTAATGCTAATAGCTTAGACAGGGGAAACTCTGATGGTTCCATATGTAAAGGCATCATCCCTTGTAAGAAATATTAGTCTTCTCTTATAAAACCTTTAAAACTTAGAAGTTGGTTTATGACAAGGAATCCTAATGTTTTACTCTCAGCACACCTTATAATTCTTTTGTTTAAGGAAAGGCTATGGTGCTTTCTCAAACCTGATGGCCTGGGGCAGTGAGACCTTCTCACCCATGCTTTTAAATTATCTATCCTGGAAAGATTGAACTTGTGGAAAAAAAGACACGGTACTCTTGCATTAGGGTCATATTTCTGATGGACCACACAATGTAGAACCCTTATGAAGATGTGAAATTTGCCTTATTGCCCCATATTAATACTGGATCTGGGCCATGCCACGAATTATCCAGGGGGTCTTTCCATTTGATCATGGCATACTGTCTTTTTGATTCTGGATGCCAAAAGCAATCTGCAGCCGACTTACCATGAGCATCTAAATTTAGAAAATTTAAAATAAAGAGTATATTAGTTAATAAATTCTTGGGGGATCCCCTGCTGGGATACCACTCCCCCTTTTTCACTTTAATGTATTTTTTTATAAGTAAATGAGCTCTTTCAACTATGCCTTGGCCCTGTGGGTTATAAGGAATTCCTGTAGTATGTTGTATCTGCAAAGTGTTGCAGAAATTTTGAAAGGCTCAAGATACATATCCAAGACCACTATCCATTTTAATATTTTTTGGGGTACCCAGTATAGAAAAACAATGGAGCAAATGAGCAATAACATGTTTAGTACCTTCTCCTGTTTGCAAGGAAACGCAGAGAAATCCACTGAAAGTATCAATACAAACATGAATATATTTAAATTTGCCAAAATCCTTATAA
>NW_008333042.1:1163812-1196996 GCF_000622305.1 Nannospalax galili
CACATATAAGCTGCCATGCCATTGGAGGAACCATCCGTAAAAACTAACAAGGCAGTAGGCAAAGGTTGATGGCTAGTAATGCGTGGAAAAATGAAAGCATGCAAGTTACAAAATTGAATGAGCTTGTCAGGTGGATAATGATTATCTAAAATTCCTAGAAAATTAGCACAAGCTATTAGCCACGCCTCTGAATTCTGAAGCAACCAGTTAATATGATCTTTGGTATAAGGCTGTACAATATGAAGCGGTTCCAAACCAAAATATTTATGACCGTGGTCCTGACCAATAATCATTAAATCAGCCACTGCATCATAATATGGAAGCAATACCCTTTTGGGGGAGGCAGGTAAATGTACCCACATAATAAGGTGATCAGGCTCCTGCCAAAGAAGACCCATAGGCAATAGTTGAGTATTAAAAATTATGAGCCAAAAAGGCTTGCAATAGTCTATATTGGTAACAAACTGATTAGCAATTGCTTCCTCAACTCTGCGTATGGCCACTCTGGCCTCCTCAGTAAGGGTTTTGGGTGAGGTTGGATTTGCATCCCCTTTAAGGATGTCAAAGAGGGGCTTTAAGTCCCCAGTGGTCAACGTTAGATAAGGACGTAGCCAATTAATATCACCTAATAGTTTTTGGAAATCATTTAAGGTTTGTAGTTTATCAAGCCTAAGGATAGTTATTTTCTGCCCATTAGTCTGAAAACCCAAATAAGAGTAAGGATCCTGTGTCTGAACCTTTTCAGGGGCAATTTGTAAACCTACATCAAATAAATCAGATTTTAACTGAGCATAACATTGCAATACTGCTTTTCCTGATGCGCCTGCTATCAGAATATCATCCATATAAAGGATTATATACATAGATGGCCAAGTATCTCTAGTATTTTGAATAGCTGTGGCTACAAATTTCTGACAAAGGGTAGGGCTATTGGCCATTCCTTGAAGCAAAACCTTCCACTGATATCTCTTCATAGGTTCTCTAAAGTTAATAGAAGGAAGGCAAAAAGCAAAGTGTTTGTGATCCTCAGGATATAAGGGAATGATGAAAAAACAATCCTTAAGTTCTACTACTATCTTAAAATAGCCTTGTGGTATGGTAACTGGTGAAGGCAAACCTGGCTGTAAAGTTCCCATGAGGACCATAGTAGCATTAATTGCTCTTAAGTCTTGCAATAATCTCCATTTTCCTGACCTTTTTTCAACAACAAATATGGGTGTATTCCATGGAGAACAAGTCTCTTCAATGTGCCCTGCCTCAAGTTGTTCCTGCACCAAATGAGTGGCTGTTGCCAATTTCTCTGCTGTAAGCGGCCATTGAGCTACCCAAATCGGATCGTCTGATTGCCAGGTTATACAATCCACATAGTTGAGGGTGCAGGACTATCAATGGCCACATCATAAATTTCCCAAGCCATGCTTATCATTCTGACCTATGCATTCTAAAGGTGACAACCGTCCATTTTCTAACTTCCCTAATCCTTTACCAGGGCTGTATCCTTGAGTGAGCATCTGTGCAGTAACAACATCATTTGGACTACACATAACAATTCCCATTTGTGAAAGCAAATCTTTTCCCCATAGGTTCACTGGTAAATAAGGAACCACAAAAGGCCTAATCAAACCAGAATTATTCATGGAATCTTCCCAAGTGAGAACTTTCGAGCTCTGTGTTGGGTTTTGGCTCTGTCCTATACCTTTTAAATTGGTTAGAGTCTCAACTGTAGGCCAGGCTACAGGCCAGGCCTCAGCAGAAATAATAGTGACATCAGCTCCAGTATCAATGAGACCATCAAATTTCTTTCCTTCAAGCC
Organism: Nannospalax galili; assembly: GCF_000622305.1. NCBI lineage: Eukaryota > Metazoa > Chordata > Mammalia > Rodentia > Spalacidae > Nannospalax > Nannospalax galili. The sequence continues at coordinate 1,165,626 of NW_008333042.1, forward strand.
ATAAAGTTAATGTAGGTTTTTTATGAGTCGTGGCTTGTACCCAATAAGCATTGGATGAACCGAAGTTTTTATTTCCTCTGCTTCTTCCCTGAACAAGATGATTGGACTTAACCAGGGGAATTAAAATTACCTGAGCAATGTGTTCTCCTTATGGAATGGTGACTATACTGTTAACAGCTCGAGCTAAAATTTTTATTTCCCCAGTATAGTCTGCATCAATAATCCCAGGCACAACAGATAGGCCTTTAAGGGCGGTACTCCCGTGCCCTAATATCAGTCTGCAAGTATTAGTAGGGAATGGTCCATAAATTCCAGTCCCTATGGTCTGAACTCCCATGTCTGGAGTCAATACTGTGTAGGAGGAGGAACTGAGGTCCAATCCTGTGCTTCCTGGGTTGCTTGGTTGAGGTCAGAAATGGATTGTTGCTGCTGGCGGGAACGAAGCTGACTGCCCCAAAAGCTTGTCTCACAGCCTGGGGCTGGCCCCTCCACCCGTTTCCCTGACGTGAAGGTAAAGGTCTCCCTTCAATATCAGTTTTAGACCTACATTCATTAAGCCAATGTTTTCCCCTTCTACATCTGGGACATAATCTTGGAGGTCTCTCATCTTTCATTTTTTGCTGATCATCATCCATTCTACATTCCCGGGCAAAATGCCCACTTTTACCACATTTAAAACACTCTTTGCCTTTATTTTTACTTTTCTCAGCCAAAAAATCTTTCACAGTTTGTCCATTAAAAGCTGCTTCCATGGCAAGTCCCTGCTGATAAGATGGGTCTATGTCTGAACACAGGCGTATGTAGCCAGTTAAATCAGTCTTTTTTCTATAAGGCCTAATGGCTGCTTGGCAGGCAGGATTAGCATTCTCATAAGCCAACTGTTTCACATACTCTAGCCCTGCATCAACATTCCCAAATATTCTCCCTACTGTAGTCATTAATAGATGGACAAAGTCTGCAAATGGTTCATGAGACCCCTGTTTGACTAAAGTGAGAAAGGCTCCCAGGTCCCCTTTAACTGGAAGTTTCCTCCATGCCCTAGTGGTGGCAGTCTGAATTTGTGAGTAAAGTCCTGGGTCATATTGCATTTGTCGTTCATTAGTCCCATACTGACCTTCGCCTACTAACATATCAAAATCCCATCTATTCCTAGCTTGCTGGTTTCTTCTAGCTGTCTCCTTACAATTCTCAAAATACTCTGATTTCCATAGCAATTACTCCCCCCCACTAAGGACCCCTCTTTCTTCTGTATTCCAATCAATGGGAGTTAACCATTTTTCAGCCATACCTTCCTAACCTCTTTTTTTTTTTTTTTTTTCTATATTGGCATTCTATAATAAATGATTGTTGTTTTACACTATAGGGGCAAAGTGTTTACTTACAATTACTTTCATTTGCTCTCAACTTACTAATATCTTACAGAGCTAGAGACATGTTTTCTGTCTTCCCATTCTTGGTGCACCTAGATTTTTGTAATTGCATCACATGTGTCTATGATAATCTTTTTCGTGTATTGTTTATGTCACAACAATTTTTAAAAGCAGACTGTAGCCATTTTCGTTCTTTATTCTTATTTTAAATTCTATGCTAAATTATGTTGTTTTTATTTTTGGCATGCCCGATTAAAATGCACATATGAAGGTTTATAAATGTATTTTGCTAATGTATTAGCAGACCTGATAAATACATACTGCCTTATAAACTTGAGTGCTCTGAACATCTTAAAACCTATTAAACAATGTGTTTGGGTCTATTAAGTGTTTCACAAAACCTTTAAATGCTAACTGTTATACAAACCAGTGGTCATTAAAATCACAAAATAGATATTTCAGTAAGCTATTAAACATTATAAAGATAGATTTTGATTAGGACTTCTATCCTAATTACATATATATATGTATGTGTATATATGTATATATATAATTTGAATTGTGTAGTAGAGGTAACAAAATCATTTCTCTTTAAAACTATTCTTAATATGAAAGTACTAAATGTATAGTTTATTAAAGCTACCCTACAGGTAAAAAAAACTATGTATGTGTTTTCTAAAGATCTTTGTGTTGTTTCCTTTTTATAATAAAACTTACAGGAGATATATTCTCAATGAAGAGTAATTACAAATTCTTGATTACTACAATCTATCTTACATATGATTACATGTGTATGCACTACCTACAGGGGATTATATTTTTTAAAAATAATTTACTTGGTATCAAATTGACTTATAAGTAAGCGTTCATATAAACTGGTGTTGTTAAATTAGCCAGGTAATTTTTGACTCATGGTAAAATAAATTTTAAGGTAATTGGTCTCAACTTGAATAGACTAAGCTAGCTTGGCCATGTGTTCAGTATATCAGCTGTGGATATTAAATCAATGTGATTACTTTGGCAAAACAAGTAGAAATGGCCATTAGTCCAAGATATTTTAAGTCTAGAACTTAACATGAATTTTTAAGTTTAAATATTTAAATGAATCATTTTTAAAAGATAATATATATTTAATTACATGATTCTGCTCAAGATGTTATCTCCTTAAACCTCATCTTAATTCTTATTCTATAACATAGTTCCTACTGTTTGAGACTATTTTAAGAGATGATTAGTCCCTTTCCAGGTTGCAATTTTTCCTATGGATAATTGCTTTCCTAATCTTCTAAACTATTCCAAAGATTAAGAAAGATAACATCTTTGCTTTTAGATATTTTGCATGTAGTTATATATTTATAACTATAAACATTTAAAAAAGTTTAAGGCCACTAATATCTCTTTAAATCCAACAAACTGGTGTGTTAATGTCCATATATTTTCCAAGCATATGTAAAAATAACTCTAAACAATTAAAAAGAAAATTATTTTAAAACCTGCTTCAAAATCCACAAAAAGCCTGTCCTCAACCCACTTTGCTTCTCTGGGCTGCACAGCCTCCAGTGTCCTCATTCCAGAACCTTCTCTGGGTAAGCTCAACTGTGCCCACTGTGCCTTGACCCCCAAGCCTCATTTACCCTACCAGCTCCCCCACCCTGTCTCTCCTCCTAGCCTGGATACTGGCCCATTTCTTGTTTGGGCATCTTGACACCTAGGCTGACCTCTCCACCCAGAGCCACCACTGCTTCCTGTTCCTTTGCATCCACGCCAACCCAGGTCCTCTCTGAGGTTCCCAGGAGTCCTCTGGGACTGTTCCCGCCCCCATCTATCTTTGCTTCCCTGGGCATCTCAGCCACCAGCCTCCTGGTGCTAGCATCTTTCCTGGCAGTGGGGAAGGGGGGTCCCACAGCCCCACAGGCCTTGACTCCCCAGCCTCATTAACCCTCCCAGCTCCCCTCCTAGCTTGGGTACTGGTCCAGTTCTTATGTGGGAACTGCAAAATCCCCACTGTTTCCTGATTCTTTGCATTCAGAAAAACCCAAACCTTCCCTGGAGTCCCCAGTAGCCCTCTGGGCCTGGTTCCACTCTCACCTCCCTTTGCTTCCCTGGGCTGCACAGCCTCCAGTGTCTTGGTGCCAGCACCTTTCCTGTGTAAGTCCAGCTGTGCCCAGCCCACCTGAACCCCTCAGCCTCATTCACCCTCCCAGCTCCCTGACACTGTCTCTCCTCCTAGCCTGGGTACTGGCCCATTTCTTGTCTTGGCACCCCAGACACTGGGGCTAAACTATTTTCCCAGAGCCACCACCACTTCTTGATTCTTTGCATCCAGACCAAACCAGTTCCTCCCAGTAGCCCCCAGGAGCCCTCAGGGCCTCTTCCTGCCCTCACATCCCTTTGCATCCCTGAGTGGCATAGCCACCAGCTTCCTAAGACCAGCATCTTTCTTGGGCCCTGACTCAGGCCAGTCCAGCCCCAAAATTCCTGAGGGCAGCATCTTTCTGGAGGGATCCAGACCTTAGAAGAAAGCCTGAGAGCATCTGACCCTCATCTGACTTGGGCCTTTGTGGGAACTCCTCAAGATGAAAGCAATTTGGCCACTCCAATATAATAAAAAAAAAAGAGAGAACCTGAAGCTTAGACCAATCAGGTTTTCATGCTGAACAAGTAAACAACAAAGGAACATAAAGTTTACAAAAAGAAGTAGATTTAAACTCAACAAAGGAAGGCTTGAGTCTCACACAAGAATCAGAAACTACAAAAGAAATTCACTTGTCAAAGTCACAGAGAAAAATAAAATAACATGAAAAACCAAAATAATATATCCCCACCAAGTATCAATGGTCCTTTAGAAGAGAACAATGAGCACTCCCTAGATACAACACAGGACATGGAACTCAAAAGAACAATTATAAACATTATAAAAGAATTCAGTGAGTTTAAAGAACACACAAACAAAGCAATCAAAGAACTGAAAGAAGATAGGGATAAAGTTCTGAAAGAATTCATAAAAGAGTTAGAATATTGAAGAATACTCAGGCTGAAATGAAGAAGGAAGTGAAACACTCAGGAGGCCAATTAGAAATGACAAGGGAAAGCCTCACAAGTGTGATGAATGAAATGGAAAAGAGAATATCAAGCCTGGAAAATAAAGTGGACCACTCAAGCAAAGATTATCAAAACATTTAAGAAAGCATAAGAATGCAATATACAAGAATTTTGTGACACCATAAAAAGACCAAACTTACAAATCGTAGGCATACAAGAAGGAGAAAAATCTCAAGATAATGGTATGAGCCAGATCTTCAATGGTATTGTACAAGAAAATATCCCAAAATTAAAGAAAGACATGCCTTTACAAATACAAAAAGCATATAGAACACCAAATAGGACCAGAAAAGAAACTGCATGGCACATCACAGCAAAATCACTAAACATACAGAACAAAGAGACAATACTGAAAGTTGCAAAAGAAAAACATCAAGTCACATATAAAGGAAAACCCATCAGGATTACAGCTGACTTTTCAGTGCAAACTATGAAAGGCAGAAGAGCCTGGACCAAAGTATTCCCAGTTCTAAATGACCACAGATGCCAAACCAGATTATGTACCCCAGCCAACATGACTATTGTAGTTGAAGGGGAAAGAAAAATCTTCTGTGACATAAATAGGCCTAAAGAATTCATAGCCACAAAACCAGGCTTCAGAGAGTTCTTGAAGCACTATAAAGAGCTGAACAAAGGAATGACTATACTCAAGGGGTTATGGAAAGAAATTCAATGAAAGTATAACTGTGGAAATGCACAGCTATATCAAGAATGTGGACAGAAATAAAAAGGGCAGGATTCAATAAACACCTTTCATTAATAACTTTAAATATTAATGTACTGAACTTCCCAGCCAAAAGACAAAGACTAGTTGAATAGATTAAGAAATAAAAGCCATTTTTGTTGTCTGCAAGAAACTCATATCACTTTCAAGGACAGGCTCTACTTTACAGTGAAAGGATAGAAAAACATATACCAAGCAAATGGTACTAAGAAAAAGAAGGTGTTGCAATTCTAATATCTGATAAAATAGTCTTTAAACTAAAAGAAATCAGAAGAGATAAAGAAGGATGCTTCATTCTGATCAAAGGAACAATAAATCAAGAAGATGTTACAATCATGAACATATATTCACCAAACTCTGGTGCACCCAACTCCATTAAAACAGTGCTACAGGACGTTAAGACCCAGATTAATCCCAACTCATTAATAGTAGGAGACTTCAATACTCCATTGTCTCCATTAGGTAGGTCAACAGGACAGAGAATTAACAGGGAGACATCTGAATTAAACAATATCATACATCAAATGGACCTAACAGACATCTACCGAATAGTTCACCCAAGCACCAAAGAATATACTTCTTATTCAGTGCCCCATGGAACCTTCTCCAAAATCAACCATATACTGGGGCACAAAACAAACCTCAACAAATACAAAAAGATTGAAATAATTTCGTGCATTCTATCAGACCACAATGCAAGAAAACTTACAATCAACACTGGAAAAAAACCTAGTAACCACATGAACACATGGAAATTAAACAACACACTCCTGAATGATGAATGGGTCAAGGAGAAATTAAGAAAGAAAGAAAAGTATTCCTAGAACTAAAGGAAAAAATACTACAACACAACAAAACCTCTGAGACACATTCAATACAGTCTTTAGAGGGAAGTTTATAGCCCTAAGTGCCTACATTAAAAAATCAGAAAGAACACAAATAAATGACTTAACATTGCAACTCAAGACAATTGACAAGCAACAACAAATGAATCACAAACCCAGCAAAGAAGAAGAAATAACAAAAATCAGAGCAGAAATTAATGAAGTAGAAACAAAGAAAACAATACAGAGCTAGACAAAACCAAGAGCTGGTTCTTTGAAAAGATAAATAAGATTGACAGACTGCTAACCCAGTTAACCAAAAGAAAGAAAGAGCACCTCCAAATCAACTAAATCAGAGATGAAAGGGAAAACATCACAACAGACACCAAAAATATCCAGAGCAATATAAGGGAATACTTTAAAAGCCTGTACGCTACTAAGTTTTAAAACCTAAAGAAAAACAAAAACAAACAAACAAATACCTGTATGCCACTAAATTTGAAAGCCTAAAAGAAATGGATGGGTATCTAAAACCATGGGAAATACCAAAAATAAACCAGGAAGATATTACCAGCTTACACAGACCCATAAAACATAAGGAAATTGAAACAGTAATACAAAATATTACAACTACAAAAAGTCCATGAGCAAATGGATATACAGCTGAATTCTACCAGACATTTAGGGAAGATCTACATCCAATGCTACTTAATATATTGAAAAAGACAGAAATGTAGAGAGAACTTCCAAATTCCATCTATGAAACCAGTATCACTCTAATACCAAACCAGGCATAGATACAACCAAAAAAATAAAACTATAGACCCATATCCTTAATGAACTTAGATGTAAAAATTCTCAACAAAATACTTGCAAACCTCATACAGACACACATGAAAAAGATCATCCACCATGATCAAATTGTCTTTATTCCAGAGATGCAGGCATGGTTCAATATATGTAAATCATTAAATATCATAAATCATATGAATGGGCTCAAAGACAAGAAACACATCATCTCAATAGATGCAGAGAATGCCTTTGACAAAATTCAACCTGGATTTCTCTTCAAAGTCCTAAAGGGAATTGCACTGGAGAGAACATACCTCAACATAATTAAAGCCATATATAACAAACCCAAAACCAACATCATTCTAAATGGATAAAAACTGAAAGCATTCCCATTCAAATCAGGAACCAGACAAGGCTGTTCAGTATGTCTACTCCTATTTGACATAATGGTTGAAACACTTGGAAGAGCAATGAGACAAGAGAAAGAAATTAAAGGAGTAATAATTGGAAAAGAAGAGATCAAATTATCCCTTTTTGCAGATGATATGATATTATATCTAAGAGATGCCCCAAATTTCACCAGATAATTCCTAGAAATTATGAACACGTTCAGTAAAGTGGCAGGTTACAAAATTAATCTACAAAAGTCTGTACCCTATCTATATACCAATATCAAGCAATCAGAGAAAGAGTACATGGAAGCACTCCTCTTCACAATAGGTGCAAAAAAAAAAAGAAAATATCTCAGGATAAACCATACCAAAGACATTAAAGACCTCTACAATGAAAAATTTAAATCTTTAAAGAAAGAGATGGAGGAAGACATCAGAAGATGGAGTAAGGCCCCATGTTCATAGATTGGGAGAATTAATATTGTGAAAATGATCATCATACCAAAAGTCATTTATAGATTCAATGCAATGCCAATCAAAATCTCCATGACTTTTTTCACAGAATTGGAAAAAAAAAATCAAAACAAGAAAACACCCTAAGATTCATATGGGAAAACAAAAGACCTCCGATAGCCAAAGCAACCCTGAGCACTAAGGACAATGCTGGGGGAATTACTATACCAGATTTTAAACTGTATTACAGAGCTATAGTCATTAAAAAAAAGACATGGTACTTGCACAAAAATAGACTTTTAGATTAATGGAACAAAATTGAGGGCCCAAAGATGAGTGCATGCAATTTCAGCCAGCTGATATTTGACAAAGAGGCCCAGAACATTCACTGGAGGAAAGAGCATGTTCAGCAAATGGTGGTGGCAAAACTGGATCTCTACATGTAGAATGAAACTAACCCCTATCTTTAACCTCGCACAAAAGTCAGCTCTAGATGGATTAAAGACCTCAGTGTGAAGTCTGAAACTCTGAAACTGTTAGAAGAAAACATTGGCAATAACCTGCAAGATATAGGTATAGTAAAGGATTTTCTAAACCGGACATCAATTGCTCAGGAAGAAGGTCAAGAATCCACAAATGACACCTCATTAAACTAAAAAGCTTCTGTACATCAAAAGAAGCAACTAAGAAAGTGAAGAGAAATCCCACAGAATAGGAGAAAATCTTCACCAGTGACACATCTTACAGAGGCTTAACATCCAGAATATGTAATGAACTCAAAAAAAAAAAAAAAAAAAGAATAATCAAGAAAGAATGTAACCCAATAAAAGGAAGGGTAAGGAGCTGAACAGAGAGTTCTCAAAAGAAGAAATAAAGATGGCTAAGACGAATCTTAAAAGGTGTTCAACATCACTAGTAGTCAGGGAAATGCAAATTAAAACCACTTTAAGATTTCATCTTACTCCAGTCAGACTGGCTAAGATTAAGAGAGCAAATAATACCAATTGTTAGAGATGATGTGGGCAAAGGGGAATGCTCATCCTCTGCTGGTGGGACTGCAAACTTGTTCAACCCCTATGGAAAGCAGTGTGGCGAACTCTTATAAAAACTACAAAAGAACCTACCATTTGACCCAGTTATACCACTCCTTGGCATATACCCAAAGAACTCATCCTATTGCAGAGACACACGTACAACCATGTTTGTTGCTGCCCTTCTCACAATAGCTAAGAGATGGAAGAAACCTAAGTGTCCCTCAACTGACAAGTGGGTAATGAAAATGTGGTATATTTATATGATGGAGTTTTACTCAGCAGTAAGGAAAGATGAAATCATGAAATTTACAGGTAAATGGATGGAACTAGAAACTCTTATAATAAATGAAGTAACACAGACTCAGAAAAAAAACGACTTATGTTTTCCCTCATAAGTGGATCCTAGAACCAAACCCTGATAAGTGAGTATGTATCCAGACATAACTACAAGAACCAGGATAATGAAAAGGAACCAAGGAGGTAAAGGAAAAGAAAGTATCTGAAAGAAGAGCAGTAAGAAACAGGCATTAATAAGGGAGATATGAATATACATGGGGTTATTAAAAGGGGAGGGGGAGGGAAGGTTATACAAGGAATCCAGGGGATAAAGGAAAAGAAGGAGCTCAAGAGTGGTGGAACCATAGGAGACATTTATTAAGGGAGAAATGGGAAAAATGGGGGCACCTTAAATGAGGAAATTATGGTGGAAGGGTTAGACAATGTGAGAGATAAATAATGTCTAGTTTTAAGAAGCCAGAGAGAACCATATTAATCCAACAAACTATTGACACATTATACATACAACTAGATCAAGGAATATATGTCTAGGCAAGGTTTATCTGAGTATGTTTGGTCTTTACACAAGCTTTAGCTACATGGTACATGGTAATTAAAAGTATCAGACTGGTGGATCTACCTTCTTGGATGTTTAACAGCCATACTTTGAAGTCTATACTAATTTGGTCAGAGGGATATAAAGGACAGTTTTTTTGCTCCTTGCCTTCCTAAGTCAACTAAGTTCCAGGGGACTATGAGCATCTCTCAAAATGTCCTGTAACTGTAGTGAGTCACCTGTCCTCTTGTTCAGGGAGGCTGTGGAGACCCTACCAGATGGACTTGAACCAATGCCCAGTCTACAAAGAGGGGTGTCCACACAGAGTAAATATCTCCTCCATGCTTCCAAGTGAAGCCAGCCATGGTTGAATAGGATGTTTGACTGATCCTCACATAGATGGAACTGGTAAAAGAAAGGAGCCAGGGGCTCTTCCCAAGCCCATGTTACCTCTGAGTAACAGATTCTCAAATGTCCTTAAGAGTAAAAATAAATTGGTTTTATGGGCCAACTGTAGGCTCTTAAACACCCAAAAGGAAAGTATAAGCAAAGATTAATTGGGCCAATATAATTTTAAAAAATATTTTATTTATTATTTTTATTTTATGTGCATGAGTATTGTCTGCATGTATGTGAGTACACCTATGTTGAGCAATGCCTCAGAAGTCAGAAGAGGGTTTCAAATTCCCCTGGAACTGGAGTTAAGGATGGTTAGTAGCCACCATGTGGGTGCTGGGAATCGAACCTGTGTCCTCTACAAGAGCAGTCAGTGCTCTTAACTGCTGAGCCATATCTCCAGCCCCGGGCCAATATAATTTTTTAGAGTCTGTATATATAACTTAAGGCTACATAACAACAAATAATGTCAGACAGGAGCTATCTTCCTTTGAGTTGATAGGAACCATGGCCCAAGATACTCCCACACAATAACCCAGCATAGAACTCAGAAAATGAACAGTAGACTGCAACGTTATCTAAAGGAATAATGACAATTGATTGCTGCTAGATGAGGAACAGCTGATCTTCCTAAAACAAGGGTCTCTAGATAGGCTAACTAGTTTCAGTGAATAGACAAGCACTGGGAATGGCTGGGGTCACTGACAACATAGTGGACAGTAACAGGGATGACAGAGTGTATGGGCTCCAGTGGGTTGGGGGAGGCTATGGGAGGGTGCCAATTGGGAAGTGGGTATATAGATGAATAAGATTGTTTGAGATTTTCTGTATGATATATACACAAGAAAATTAACTAATAAAAAAATGAGTTATATTTGAAAAAAATTACGGAAACAGAAATTATATGGTGAAAGTCACATTACATTGTTATTAGCAACAAAAAATCCCCACAAAACATGTTTATATTTGCAAATAATCTTAATGTTACATTATAATAGTGTATTTGAGATAGTTATTCATCTCCACTTTAAGTTTAAAAATATAGTTTAGTGAAATACTTATTGAATTATTGAAACAGTTACTACAGAGGCAAATTCGTGGAAAAAAATCAAGTCAAATGTCAAATTTTATCTTCTGAATACCTTAAATATTAATGAGACATGAATGCTCTTTTAATAAGAATGATTTTAAAGTGCCTGTTTTAATGTTATCTTTAAAAAATAATTTAAATTGGATGAGAAAAAACAAAACTATTAATACATTTTGTCTTTATTACTGTTAAATAGTTATGATACCATATACATGATTTAATGTTTCAGATATAATCTCCTGGAGTTTCATTTAAATTACCTTATTAAAATATTTTCTAAATTTTATATTAAACAATAGCAATCAAGGTAACAAAAATATAGATTAGAAAGTTAGAGGTATGAGATATATTTCTAGCAAAGATAGGTTAGAAAATGCTTTTGGATTAAAAGGTATTTTTCCAGAATAGAAATTTATAAAACTAATGTTAAGATTAATGTATGTTACAGAAAGATTAACAAAACTGAACTTTTAGAAAGGTAGGATTATATAATTGATTATAACATACAGGTTATTAACATTTTTTAATTCAAAATTTAATATCATGAAAAAAATTAATGCTTGATTCTCTGTTTACAACAGCAACAACACTAAAAGGTTTTCTTAAATATTAGTTGGCTTAGTAAAACAAGAACTTTTAAATATAATTACTAAAATTCAGAATTAGTTGCAGAGGCTACCTTGAAGAATAAATAAATAAAACCAAATGATTCCATCAACTGAGTAAACTAACATAATACCAATACTCCATTTAACTGGAGGAAAAGTACTGTATCCAGGTATTTCTAACCTGCTCCTGTACTATAATATTCAAGAAAATGAACTTTGAGGGTCTCATGTGCCAACTTCATCAAACAACTCATCCATGTGAACTTCAGAGATGCCGGATGGGACTAATCAACTAACTGACAATCCAATACCCACAAGGAACTGAAAATTTCTCTAATTTTTTGTTCATTAAACTCTTAAAATTAGATTTTTGATGGTTTCTGATATCTAATATTTCACTTGGTATGTTCCTAAATAGTGTATATTTTGGTTTAAATTAAGTCATAAATGATGACTTGCCTTTCATTATGTTTTTTGATATAAAATTATAAAAAAATAAATTGCTTACCCAGAACCCCTACTTTGGTCATTTATAGTTTCTATATTTAAAAGATTCAAGTGTTTTCATTCTTTGTGAAAATACATATTGGCTAAAAAAGCTGAGTTTTCAAGTTCAAATACACATACATGTATATATACAACAAATATATATATATTCAACTGAATCCAGCAAATTAGACTAAAAGACCCTATAAAATACTCCAATTTTTAACAAAGTAGATATGACTATTTTCTCCTGATAGGAATACCCAGAGGTTTGGGTTAATTCTTCTTATCCAAGTTATATAAGACTTCACTCTAATAACAACAATATTCATGATAATTTATAGCTTAAGTAATGATGTTCCTTGATTAAATGAGCATCTAAGGTGTCCTATATAGTACAATTATCCGAGATAAAAAAGTTAAGCTTTCCAAGGCAGGCAATCTTGTGTGCTCTTTGAACACCCCCCTCAATTAAGCAACATCTATAATTTACTAATCGATGACACTAGAATCAATTTTCCATAATTAAAATAAAAAAGTATTTTGTTATGCCTTCAAAGCCTATAAAATTTCAATTTCTAACAGGTTTTATCTCTTGTTTGTATTAATGGTATTAGTTGTTGTGTAAATGAAGACATTCTTGTAGGAGAACAGTTTAAGGTATATTATACATTATGTAACTTCTATCATACGTTTTTCAATTATTTTCCAAACTAAATCTGGTATGATACCAATATAATAAAACAGATGAAGTCATCATCCACAGATAGGTGTTACTACAGGTTAGACAAGTTAGAGCTAGCCATTACATGAGGTTATAACTATAAGGTCTAACTGAAAAACCAAATATTAGAAGGTAATTGATTTCTTTAAATACTAAAATTATAAATAAAATAGTTCATAGAGTACAAATAACTGTAAATACAGAAAGAAACATAGTCAATCTCATTTTCCTTTTAGTTTTGTTTCCTTAATCTGTAACATTTACTTCATTAGGCCAAGCAATGTTCTTGCTTATTTTAATTTAAGTATAATAGCCCCATTATGTGTCACAGGCAAATGTTATGGCAGATGCAGAAAAGAAAAGAGTCAGATTCGAATCATGATTGAGGAGTTTTTTCTTATTGGCTATACCTTCTATTCCTCTTTCCTGAAGACTGCTGTCCTGCCTATAACAGCCTAGTCAACATCAGATTCAAGGAATGAGCCTTCCTACCAACACGGGAATAAATATGAGACCCCTGCATGTACAAAATGTGATGCTTGGTCAACAAGGGGAACTGTGAAGAAAAATTCCCAGAAAAATACTGCAGCTGAAGTTCCTGCAAACTCACCAACTGATTAACACTTCAGTGATTGTGGAGAGTCTGGAATGTTGCAGGTTCAGAGGCTAATTACCATTTATTTCAAGGTATCTTAGCCCCTAAATAGCCACTCCTGCCCACTTCTGTTTGCGAATTAACATTTTGTGACTAATAAAATGCATTAGTTTAACAAATGAAAAGAGTTCCCACCAATCAAAAGGCTAAGAATGCCATCAGATATCATCTGAGACCTATAGCTGAGATCTCTGTTTTGCTCTATTCACCTATTTCCACCAATGTATTTGAAAAGTGTCTCAATTCATGACTTTTCTTTGTTTTATTCCTATAAAATCTTCATGACACTGCTTTCATGTTGGAACATGGAATCTGAGGTAATCTGAATCTGTGTTCCTGGGCCATGGTCACAGGTATTTGGCTCCAGAATAAACTATCTCATATCTACTTTAAAAAAAAAAAAAGACAACAGAATCATTACTACCAAAACCCATGTCATAACTGTAATTTAAAATTTTTTTAATTTAATTTTTAAGAATTCCCTACAATGTGTTTGCTCATATCTACAAACCCTCCTCCTCTGTATCTGCACTCGCCCTTACTATTCCATATACAATGTTATGTACTCTCTCATATACATTAAAGTCTAATTGTGCTTAGGTATGAGTCTCTATTCACTGGATCTTGATTCACAACCTTAAAAAACACCCGACTCTCCCTCATCCAGTACCTAGCTATCATTTGCCAATAGTTTTTCACCCAAGGTTAGGGTCTCTTACCCACTTCCACAGTTCTACATTGGGATTTTGCCTGGATTGATTTTGCATGGGTCTTTTTCAGCTGGTCACCACTACTGTGGGTTCATAAGAGTAACTTTCCAGCTGCTTGGAAACCTCTGCTTTTTACAAAGAAGTCTCTCTGACCCCTCTTCTGCAAGTATTCCTGTGCCTTGGGAGGCAGAAATTTGACATAGGTGCCCAATTCAAGGATAATCACTTTGAATTCTCTTAATCTCTTCATGTTGACAAGTTGTGGGTCTCTGTGTTAGCATCTGCTGCATAAGAAATTTACTCTGGTGAGAGTTGAGAGATACATTAATCTATGTGTACAACAATAAGTTATTAGGAATTGGTTTAATATATGTTAGTTTAGCAGAATAAAAGTAACAGGTTCTCCCCTGTGAAATGTGACCTGTGCAGCTTCAGGTTTCTAAGCCTGAAAACAGTAAGGTATGGGCTCCATCTGGTGAAGTGGATCATTAAATCAAAACAGACAGTGGTTGGTTACTCCCATACCATTCATGTCACGATTGCACAATTGGGCACATCTTGCTATTGTAGCTTGCAGGATTCATAGTTGGGTAAGTTGTAATTATTTTTTTCTCCCAGTAGCATGCATAGCATCTTCCATCACTATAAAAATTAGCCAGTAAAGATGAAGCTTGAAGTCAGTGCCAGCTTGATTTCTCATTATTTATTCTATAACTCATGTATGTAGTGTCTTCAACAATAGTATCTTAGTGTAGTATTCTGTTGGTTAACCAAGAGCAGAGGCAATGGCTGATATTATTTAAGAGTCCATGGGACCTCTGATCAGCAGCTTCAAAAGAGGTAGTCCATTGCCAGCTTTGGACTTTTTATTTGCTAGAATATGGTGTTAGGGGAAATGTTTGCTGCTTATAGCATAATTTTTCTTAATATCTTTTAATAATTTATATGTATATATTTTAAGAAACTTCAATAGTAGTAGGTTTCCATATGACTTTCTCTAAAGGCCTTTACTATTAGTTAAATCTATCCATACTCCCAGCTCTGACCTCGTCTCCCCTTCCCCTCCCTATTTCCGTATTTAACCCTTCCTATTCTGTTATTCCCCTTCTCCTCTTTATATCACTGCATTCTACATTCCCTCTCAGAAAGCCCTCCCTCATAATCATTTCCTGGTTTCCTGACCTCTACGGATATTCTGATTGTAATATGCATAGCTAAGGATTCAAAGCTAGCATCCATTTATGAGAGAACATACAATATTTGTCTTTCTGCTTTTGCAATACCTCACTCAGATTGTTCCTAGGGCCATTCTTTTACATGGGAAATTTATAATTTCATTTATATTAATATTTGGATACTATTTCACAGTGTAAGTACCGTAGTTTCACAAGCCAATCTTCTGCTCATGGACATCTTGTTTGATTCCATCTCCTGTCCACTATGAATAGAGAAGCAATGAACATGGATGAACAGGTATCTCTGTATCAGGATATAGAGTCATTTGGATATATTCCCAAAAGGAGTATGGCTGGATCATGTGATAGATCTATTTCTAAGTTTTTGAGGAATCTGCACACTGATTTCCATGGTGTCTGCACCAGTATAGATCCCCATCTGCTGTGACTAAGTGTTCCTGCTTTCTCTGTTCCCCTTGCCAGAATTTGCCTTTGTTTTTTATTGGATGTTCGCTCTCCTGACTGTGATAAGACAAAATCTCAAAGTAGTTTTGATTTACATTTCCCTAAAGGTTAAAGATTCTAAACTATTTTTTTAACTTTAATTTTTATTTATTTATTTATTTTTATTTTATGTGTATCTGTGAATTGCCTGCATGTAGGTAAGTGAATCTGTGTCGTGCAATGCCTGCAGAGGTCAGAAGAGGCTGTCAGATACCCTGGAACTGGAGTTACAGACAGTTGTTAGTTGCCATGTGGGTGCTGGGATTTGAACCCAGGTCTTCTGCAAGAACAACCAGTATTTTTAATTGCTTAGCAATCTTTCCAGCCCCAAAGATTTTAAACATCGTAAATGTTTCTTTTTAGTGATTTGCTTTTCAGCTCTTGCGAACTCCATGTTTAATTAATCCTATTCAGTTTTTCATTTGGTTCTCTGTTTTATTGACATTTAGAATTTTTGTATTCTAGAAAATACCCCTCTTACAGAGGCATAGCAGGTAAAGGTTTTTCCTTTTCTGTAGGTTGCTTTTACACTTGAATGATGGTGTCCTTTTTTGTACAGAAGTTTTCAGTTTCATGAGGTCCCATTTGTCAATTGCTACTCATACTATAGGAGTCCTGTTCAGAAAGAATTCCTGTGCCTGTGGGCTCCATTGTGTTTCCTACTTTCTCCTCTTTCAGATTCAGAGTATCAGGTTTTATATTGAGGTCACTGATGCATCTGGAGTTGAGTTTTGGGCATGGTGAGAAATAGGGATCAAATTTCATTCTACTACGTAATCATTAGTGAAGCCTTCAATTATTCGGTAACCCTTCAGTCACTGAAGTCTACACCTGCCACAAAGCGCTGAGTTTCAGAGTTAATAGCCATCTTGAAACTCCATTGTCAGGTATCCATTTGATGTAATATTTTGATTTATATCTTAATTTAATTTTTATTGTTTATAACTGAACTTATCTACAATTAAAACAGTCAAATTTCTTCCATTTTTATCAATTAAATTTCATTAATATGCCACCATTCCATTATTGCAATTAAGGTTAGAACTTAACACATATTAAAGAATACCTGAAATCTGGTGGGGGTGGGCTATGTGGGTGGGAAGGGGGTAGGAGTTTTAAATTTGATTAAGATGTATTATATGAAATGCACAAAAACTCAACAAAAATATATTGGTAAAAAAGGATTTTTAATATCAAAAATAGAGTTTAAATTGAGATGCTGTTCCTATGTTCAGTGTTTGGGATGATACAATTCTCCTACAAGCATTTCAGAGAGTAACAAATAATTTTAGGAGAAAAAGACCAAAATAAGATAATCATGAAAGGCATTCGATTTGCATTATTTTGTCTGTCAGAACATTATATAAAATGAACTGGCAAATATACACTATATTAATGTATTATGTGTGCAATAATGGATAGCATTTTATTCTGTAGATTTCATTTTTTCAAAAATATTCCGTTTAGCCGGGTGTGGTGGCACATGCCTTTAGTCCCAGCACTCAGGAGGCAGAGCCCAGCACTCAGTTCAAGGCCTTTGCCTACATAGTGAGTTTTAAGGCTATCCTGGGCTATATGAAATTTTTCTGAATGAATGAATGAATGAATAAATAAATAAATAAATAAATAAATAAATAAATAAATCCAGTTAATAACTCTGTCACTAAAGGAAGCTAAAACCTAAGAATTCAGTTGGGCATGGTGGTGCATGCCATTAATCCCAGTGCTAGAGAGGTAGAGGCAGATGAGGCAGCCTGTTATACATACTGAGTCCCAGGACAGCTGTGGCTACACAGAGACCCTCTCTCAGAAAGACAAAAAATAAAAAAATAAAAACCAACTTGACTACTTTCAGAATGATAAAAACTAAAAACATAGAAAAATTCCAAGTGTGGTGGTACACACCTTTAATCACAGCACTCAGGCGACAAAGCAGGTCTCTGTGAGAGCCAAGCCAGTCTGGTCTATATAAGAAATTCTGGGCCAGCTGGATCCACAAGAAGATCGTGTGTCAAAAAATGCATTAAAAATTAAAACAACAATGATGAAACCGCAAAATTTACAATACTTATTTATTAGAGAAATTCAAATTAAAACCATAATAAGAGGTAACTTGATAACTATTTCTGTGTCTAAATTTGAAAATAACTGACTGTACTAAATTCTAGTAAGTATGTAAGAACCATCTGAGCTCCTATAAGTGTCACTGTGCTTAACTTCAGACTGACAGCTTCTACATTCTGCTAAAGAAATTTCATCACATCTATCTGACCTTACATACTTTATTTTAAAGTGATTTAATCATTTTTTTTCTTTTTAGATTCTTTCTTTCTTTCTTGACTGATTATTTCATACATGCATATGAATGTGTTTTGATGAAGTTTAACTGATTTTCCCTTCCCTCCAATTCCTCTTGTGCCCACCGCTACTCCCTACCAAATTTGCATTTTCTTTCTCCTTTTTCCTAAGCACAGAGTACATTTGGTGCTTCCAGTATGTATATTGGTGTAGAGTCATCTTCTGGAGCCAGGGTTGCTTCTTAGGGGCCACATCCTTGAAGAAAATTGACTTTTTCTCTCATAGAATCCATTCATTACCAATAGTTCCTTTGCTTGGGGTAGGTACCAGCTCCTGTGTTTTTCTTGTGCCAGGCTTATGCATCCAGCCACATTGGCTTTGAGTTAATATGTGTAACTTACCTGTTATGTCCATAAAACACTTCTTTCCTACAGTTATCCACCAATTCTCCCTCATACAGTCTTACTGCCCCTTGTCTAGATGTTTCATCTAAGTGTGAGGACTCTGGAATCTCTTATTCTCTGCACCAGGACCAGTTGTGGATGTCTCTGTATTAATCACCATCTACTGAAGCATTTTTGATGAGGGCTGAGTGATGAACTTGTTCTCCCCTAGTGAATATTACTTACTTAGACTCAGGTTCTCAGTCTTGTTAACAGTGTTAAATTATAAGTTTAGTTTTGTGGAGCATGCCATAAATCTAATCTCAAAGTACTTGGTTATTCCCATAATATTGTTGCCACTATTGAGCCAGTGGGCATATCTGCCAGGCCAATCATTACTGTAGCTCACAGTATTCACATCTGGGAAAGAGTGATGATTACTGGTATATAGGATGCATAATACCTTCCACCACGATGAAAGCTAATTAGTAGGGATGAAGCTTTCAGGCCCATAGCAGCTTGATTTCTACATGTTCTATAATTTTGGTTTGCTTTTCTTCAAAAATAAAGTTTAATCATAAAGTTATGGATGGTAATCCAAAGCAATGGCAATAGCTTTTGATTGATTTTTGTGGGTCTACGGGAACCCATTGATCACAACTCCAAAAGAGTTCCAAAAGAGTTCTTGGCACTGGGTTTTTTGATAGCCTAGGGTGTCAAACTTCTGGGAATTATTTTTTTTATACTTTTTATTTGATAGCCTAAGGTATCAAATAATTCCTGGGTGAGGAATTGTTGCTCCTTTATAGAGTAACTTCATTTAATCTCTCTCTCTCTCTCTCTCTCTTTCTCTCTGAATAGTCTAGTGTAGTAGGTTTCCATTTGGCTTATTTAAAAAGTCTATAGTGCTATTCAATCATTCTCATGTGCCCTCCTCTACCCTTATTAACACAGATATCTGAAGATTCAGTTAGCCTCCACACATGAGAGAATATGTGACATTTGTCTTTCTGAGTCTGTAAAACATTTTCATATCTTTTCACCAGTTGATGGAAATCCAGGCTCTTTCTATTTCCTTGCTATTGTGAATATAGCAGCAATGATCATATATGAGTGCATTTCTCTGTAGTAGGATATAGATACCTTTGGGTATATGACCAAGAGCAGTATAGCTGGGTCAAATTGTACATTTCTTTCTAGGTTTTTGAGGAACATCCATGTTGATTTACATAGTGACTGTACCAGTTTGCACTCTCTCCAAAAAATGGACAAGTGTTTTCTTTCCCCATATCAACTACTCCTGCATTGGCTGCTGTGTTTTTATCTTAGGTATTCTGAGTTGGGTAAAATGAAATCTGACAGTAGTTTTAATTTGCACTTCCCTGGTGACTATGGATGGTTTGAGAGAATGTCCACCATAGGCTCCAAGTAGTTGGACAAGTAGTTGTCTCCAGTTGGTGGTGTTGTTTTGGGAGGTCTTAGAAGGATGGCCCATGTTGGAGGAAGCATGTCACTGGGGGTGGGCTTAGATAGTTCTTAAGCCTTTCCAGATCTCTAGCTGCTCTCTTGCTTTCTGTGCCCACTTGGAGATGTGAGAGCTCAGCTTCGGCTCCTCATCCAGCCACCTCTACCACCATGCCTCCCTGCCATGATGACCTCTTTGCCTCTTTGGAACCATAAACTCAAATAAACTCTTCCTTTTATCAGTTCCCTTGGTCATGGCATTTCTATTATAGCAACAGAAAAGTAACTAATACAATGTACATTAAAAATACTTCTAATTCACTAGTATTTATTCTTTTGAGAATTCTCTGCTTAGTTCCCACCCTCAATTTTTATTTGATATTTATTTCATGGTATTTAGTTTTGTGAGTTTTTTTCTAATATTTAAGACTCTCTGTCCCATATTCTAATGTGAAGGTATTTTTTTTCCTATTCTATATGCTGCCCCTTCACCCATATCTTTTACTTTCTTTTCTATCAAATCCATGGTTTCAGGAATTACAGCACAGTCCTTGATCCATTTGAAGCTGAGTTTTGTCCAGTATGGAGTATATAGAAATTCATTCCACATGTACCTATCCAGTTTGATCACCACCATTTATTGAATATGCTCTTTTCCCCAATGTGTATTCTTAGGTTCTTTTTCAAAATGTACATGGCTATAGTAGGGTGGGATTATGTGGGACTTCAATACTGATACACTGATTATGTGTCAGTTTTTATACTAATACTGTAGCTCTGTATCTGTAATATAACTTCAAATCAGAGATGGTGATACCTCCAGCACTGTTTTTATTGTTCAGAGTTTTTGCATTTTCATATATAAAATTTTCAGGTTTTTTTTCAGTTTAGGTGGACAATTATGTTGTAATTTCTTAAAATAAGTTTTATTATCATTCTCCTTTGGTTATTTAGCCTATTTATTCTGATACAGTCATATAAATTAATTTTAAGTGAATTATACTTTAACCTTCTGAAAATAATTTATTCTTTGAAAATATAATGTATCTTGTTCATAGCTACTCCTCACCCCCTTCAAATTTTCCTTGACCATCCCATTACATCTTCTACCCACATTCATGTCCTCCTAAAATTATTTATTAATTAAAAAATGTATTTCATGTGCATGAGTGTTTTAATGCAATATTTTTATTAATCATTTGAGAATTTCACATATGGATATTGTATATTTTTAATATATTCATCTTTCACATCCAACTTCCCAAATTCCTCATCTAATTTTTTAAAATCTATAGACATTCCTTTAGGTGCTTTACATTTTCTGTAGGGCACAGATAAAAGTACACTGGGGCTGCAGACAAGTAAAAAGAAAATGATTGAACACCTTTGGGTGATTTGGAGTAGGAAAAGTTCAACATCAGGGCCTGGGTGCCCAGAACCACATGTGGAGTCAAAAGCTTAGCTGACAATTAAGGGAGGTAGGGAGGTGGGAAGTTCATTATTGAGAATCAGGGCTGTCAAGATTAGAAACTGCAAATGACAGAAACCACCCCATCCTCATCACAATTCTTAGAGCCAAAGTCATTGCATGTGCAACTTGTGGTTGTGGGAAGGGAGACTGGGGGTGGGTGGAGGGTACAGAGAAGGTTGAAATTGCTGCCTCCATTCAGACTGTTAGATTATCAGCCCAACACAAGAGGAACGTGGAACTATGGCTCATAGTTGGGGCCTGTAGCTCGACCTCACAGCTCTGGCTCATTGGAGGGATCACAGCTCCAGCTCACAGGAGGTGACAACTTTGACTCAAGCAAGGGGACCCAGAGTTCCAATTCACGGAAGGAGACCACAGCTCTCTCCCACAGGAAAGGGGGCACACAGTTTTAACACACAGGAGGGCACCACAACTCTGGCTCATGGGAGGGCACTACAACTCCAGCTCACAGGAGGGGACCACAGATCTAGGTTTACAAGAGGGGACCTCAGTCTCAGCTCATGGGAGGGGACCAGAGTTCCAGGTTCACAAGAGGGGACCACAGCTCCAGCACACAGGAGATGTTCACAACTCCAGGTTCACAGGAGGGGAACATGGCTCCTGTTACAGGAGGGAACCACAGCTCAAGATCACAGGAGGGGAACCACAACTCTGGCTCATGGGTGTTGAACACAACTTCAGCTCATAGGAGGGGACCATAAGCTCTGGTTCATGTGAAGGGGCCTGTGCTGGATAGCTTTAGTGTCAACTTGACACACCTGGATTGAGGGAGCTTCAATTGGGGAATCGCCTCTATTGGACTGGCCTGTGGCCATGTCTGAGGGGCATCTTCTTGATTGTTGAGTGATGTGGGAGGGCCCAGCCCACTGTGGGTGGTGCCACCCCTGGGCAGGTGGGCCTGTGTTGTATAAGAAAGCAGGCTGAGCAGAGGCCAAGGGAGCAAGCCTGTAAGCAGTGTTTCTCCATGGCCTGTGCTCCAGCTCCTGACTCCAGGTTACAGCCCTAAGTTCCTACCTTGGGCTCCCTGATGAACTGCGTGCGTGCTGGGAGATGTAAGACAAATAAACCCTTTCCTCCCCAAGTTAGTACTGGTCAGAGTGTTTTGTCACAGCAATGAAGAACAAACTAAGACAGTAATTGGTACCAGAGAGTGGGGTATTGCTGTGACAGTCCTGACCTTGGTGTTTTTAGGAGGACTGTGGAAATGTTTGGAACTTTGGGCTGGAAAAGCCATTGCGTGCTTGGAGTTTGTTGCAGTGGAGTTTGGAACAGTTATGCTGAAAGAGCTGTAGATGACGGAGGCCTGGCTTGTGAAGCTTCAATGGGAAACGGAGACCATCAGGGCTGTTTGCGTGAGATCTTAGATTGAGAATCTATGGGTTCTGGGTGGCTGGAGCTGAAGAATCAGCTGTGATTAAGAAGAGACCAGAACCTGAAGTAAAACCTTTGCTTTACTGGGACAATTGATGCTGGTTAGCTGGGGCTGAAAAATCAGCTGTAAGTAACAAGAGACCAGCATCACTGTGGTGGAATGGCAAGAAGACGCCATTAGTGAAGGTGTAGCCTCAGTTTCAGTGGAGACCCCGGCTTTTTGGAGCTGCCAGGACCGTGGGACGACCGCCAAGGGCAGGGGCAGGGGCAGGGGCAGGGGCAGGGGCAGGGGCAGGGGCAGGGGCAGGGGCAGGGGCAGGGGCAGGGGCAGGGGCAGGGGCAGGGGCAGGGGCAGGGGCAGGGGCAGGGGCAGGGGCAGGGGCAGGGGCAGGGGCAGGGGCAGGGGCAGGGGCAGGGGCAGGGGCAGGGGCAGGGGCAGGGGCAGGGGCAGGGGCAGGGGCAGGGGCAGGGGCAGGGGCAGGGGCAGGGGCAGGGGCAGGGGCAGGGGCAGGGGCAGGGGCAGGGGCAGGGGCAGGTGTGGAACGCAGCCGGCCTGGGTCTGTGAGATGAGTGAGCTGTGTGTGTTGCGGATGGCAGAGCCAGAAAAGTGGAGCTGCCAGGACCCTATGGAGCCCAGAAGACCCTGAGTGAATCCCAGATGTGCACCCTTGTGCTACGGTTGCTGGACCTTGGTTTGGCTTAGGTGTGCCCGATTCTGATTCTTCCCTTTGAAATAAGGCAGTACTTGTTTTGGATTTTACAGAAGCCCACCCACAGTTGAGACTTTTAAAAGAGACTATGGATTTTTAAGTGTTGGACTTAAGTGCTGGACTGTGGGGATTTTAAGGTTGTACTATCTTATGTTGTGATATTAATGTTAACATCATAGCTTGGGGAAAAGAATTGGAAACCTTATGGTTTAATAGTGATGTGCTTGTGTGTCAAGTTGACAAGGGGTCACTTGTGCTGGATAGCTTTAGTGTTAACTTGACACACCTGGATTGAGGGAGCCTCAATTGGGGAATCGCCTCTATTGGACTGGACTGTGGCCATGTCTGAGGGACATCTTCTTGATTGTTGAGTGATGTGGGAGGGCCCAGCCCACTGTGGGTGGTGCCACCCCTGGGCAGGTGGGCCTGTGTTGGATAAGAAAGCAGGCTGAGCAGAGGTCAAGGGAGCAAGCCTGTAAGCAGCGTTCCTCCATGTCCTGTGCTCCAGCTCCTGACTCCGGGTTCCTGCCCTGAGTTACTGCCTTGAGCTCCCTGATGAACTGTGTGCGACCTGGGAGATGTAAGACAAATAAACCCTTTCCTCCCCAAGTTGGTACTGGTCAGAGTGTTTTGTCACAGCAATGAAGAACAAACTAAGACAGGGCCACACATCCAGGTTCACAAGAGTACACCATGGCTTCACCTCATGAGAGGGGACCATGGTTATAAGTTCACAAGAGTAGACTACAGCTTCTGCTCACAGGAGGGGACCACAACTCTGGCTCATGTGTTGGAATTTAGATGGGGACTGAGTTGAATATATAGATTGCTTTTGTCAGGATGGCCCTTTTCACAAAGTTAATCCTCTTGATCCATGACCATGGGAGATAATTCCATTTTCTGGTATTTTCTCCAATTTCTTTCTTCAATGTCTTAATGTTTTATTGGATGAGTCTTTCAATTCCTTGATAGAATTTGTTATGCAATATTTTGTTTGAGGCTGCAATGATTAGGATTGTTTCCCTGATTTTTTTACTGTTATGCTTATCCTTGGTATATAGGAAAGCTACTGATTTTTGTTCATTTTGTGTTCTGCTACTTTACTGAATATATTTATCATTTATAGCAATTTTGGTACAGTTTTAAGGTCATTTATGCATAGAATACTTTCATATGCAAATAAGGACATTTTGAATTCTTCCTTTCTTATTTCTGTCCCACTTATCTCTTGTCTTATTGCTTTAGCTAAAAATGTAAGGCCATATTGTTCAGGGAAAGAAAGAGTGTGCATCCTTCTCTTGTTCCTGATTTTATTGGAAACACTTTGAGTATTTTTCCATTTATCATAATATTGGCTGTGAGCTTGTGTATATGGCCTTTATTATGTTGAAATATGTCATGAGTATTCCTAGATTCTTCGGGACTTTTATCATGACAAAATGTTGGATGTTGTCATAGGCCTTACCTGAATCTAATGAAATGGTCATTTTCTTTCTGCACTTGAGTTTAGTAATTTGGTGTATCACATTTTTTGCTTCTGTTGAACCATGTCCCACATCTCTGGGATGAAGCAGACTTGTTAAGGTGAATGGTACTTCTGGTGTCTTCTTGAATTCACTTTGCAAGTATTTTATTGAGAATTTTAGAACCATTTATTTTTTCTGTGTTTTTAATGTTCTCACTGTATATCTCTTGGGACGTTTTGGGGCTTTTTCCTTCTGGCCCTGTCTATTTAGTCTTCTGTGGGCTTCTTGTACCTGAATGTGCATCTATTTCCCTAGGTTTAGGAAATTTTCTTCTGTTTTTCTTGAAAATATCATTCATGTCTTCACTGTGCTTTTCTTCTTCTATGCTAATAATTTTAAGTTTGGGTCTTTTCATTATGTCCCAAAGAACTCTCATATTCTGTTCAAATTTTAATAAAAATATCAATTGACTTTTACTGAGTCATCCAATTTGTCTACTTTTCCTCCAGTCTTGATTTTCTATTTTCTATATGATCCATTCTGTTGGTGAGGTTTTCCACCCAGACTTACTTCTCTTGTCAAGTTTTTCATTTGTAGCATGATTTCATGTTGGTTTATTTTCAACAATTGTATCTATTTATTGAATTCACTTTTCATATCTTGGGTTGATTCACTTCCTTACTTCACTCAGTTATTTATTTTTTCCTTATTTAAACATATTTATAACATATAGTTTTGAGTTCTTTGGAAAATCTTCCAGGTAGTTTTCATTGTGTTTTGCCGCTACTATTAGCTACTTCGGGGGAAAGGGATCACATCTTGGTCTTTCCTGTTGCTTATGTTTCTGTTTTGCAACTTTTGCACCTGAAGTACTTTCTTAATTTCTTTCTTTCTTTCTTTCTTTCTTTCTTTCTTTCTTTCTTTCTTTCTTTCTTTCTTTCTTTTTTCCTTCCCTTTCTTTCTTTCTTTTTTTCCTTCCCTTTCTTTCTTTCTTTCTTTCTTTCTTTCTTTCTTTCTTTCTTTATACCTTTCCTCTTACAGTGTGAGTACAATGCTTACAAGAGAATTAAGTCATAGTTGGATTGAGATCTTGTTTACTTTTGTGGAACTTGTATATTCCTTTGAGAATTCATTAATGTCTGCTTGAATGGACACTATCCAGTGGTGAGCTGTTCCTCTCCTTTGTTCTCTTCCTTTGTGGTTCTCCCATATCTAGTAGATCTATCTTGAGTAAGCCCAATGTTTGGGAGAGCAAATCTTGGGATTCTGGATATGTAGTCAGGAGGCTTATAGCAGATGTGCTGCTCCTTGTGGTCCACAGTGATTCGGTTGGGACCTGGAGCATGGGCTGTGTTGCCGATGGGAAGTATACAACTCTATACCTGAAGTTCATGGGTTTTTCACTGCTACCAGCCTGAGTTGGGGAGTTTCAAAAGGTCTTCAGGTTACAGGGGTTGGGATTGGCATGTGGGATAGGACTACCTGTGTGATGTGAGTGGCTCCGCACTTTTATCAGATGGTTGTTGCTAAGGTTGTTTGGATGGAGCCACACATGAGGTGTTCTTCAGGTTTCAGGGACTAGGCTGGTAGTTGGGAAGGAGGTACATGGCTCCACTCAGGTGACTGAGCTCAGCTTATCATTCTATTTTGTTTAGTTTGTCACCTTCTTCCTAGACTTTTTGTAAATGACTTCTCACTTTAATTGTGATTATAAAATATGAAACATAGTTTTCAATAATTTTTAATTCATGGAGAGATATTATTGCTCAGATTTTGTTTATATTTGTTAATATTATATTTGATTTATGTAATCTATGAACTGCTAAGATATTTGTGTTGAAATCTCAAAATGAAATCATCTTAGAGTTATCTATTTTGTTGTGTCAAGTTTTGATTCATTTAAAGGTTAAGCTGTGCTAATATGCAAATGTTTGCACATACATTTAGAATATCCAGAATATATTTGGTGAGTTATCTACTTTGGATTTATTTTAAAAACTTTATTTTGGGTGACATTCTTGAACCAAGACTTACTTTGACAGGAGTTAGCCAGTATATTTTAAATTTATGTATGGGTCCATATATTTATAGTGTCAAACATAATTATTATTTAATGCTTAAATTTAGTTTCTGTAAGACAGTCCACTCTGACAAAACACTATACCCTTTCTGGAGTCTTCCCACTCTAATACAAAAGTTCTGTTACTAATGTTCTATAATACTAAACATGAAATTGGAAGGATGGCTGGGACATTAAACTTCAATTTTAATTAATGTATATTTAACTGAATGAAATTGTCTAATGTACTAGAAAGTTCTGACTTAGAACACTGAAATGATTGAAATTTTGTATTGAAGACTGCTATCTTGCTTTTTGCTTCCCATTAATATGTATGTGCTTTTTACTTTTTCCTATTTTCTCAGAATGTTTTGGGTATCTTGAGTACACATTTAGGTAGAGTTCAGTTTTTGTCTTCCCCATGAATTTTTCTTTTGTTTTTTGAGATGGGGTCTCCCTGTGGTTTCATCTGGCCTGAAACTTGCTGTGTAGACCAAACTGGCCTTAATCTAACAAAGAACTGCCTGCCTCTGCTTCTTGAGTGCTGAGAATAAAGGTGTGCCCCACCAAACTTGGTCCCATTGAATTTTTATATATTTTATTAATTATTTTATTTTATGCATGTAAGTGCTTTGCTTGCATGTATGTAAGTGCATCTGTGACGCAATGCCCGCAGACATCAGAAGAGGGCATTGGATCCCCTGGAACTGGAGTTATGGATGGTAGTTAGCTACCATGTGGATACTGGGAGTTGAACCTTAGTCTTCAGAAAGAGTAGTCTGTGCTCTTAACTACTGAGCCATCTCACTATCACTGCATTGAATTTTTTAACTTTAACATTTTTTTAAATTTTTGGTCTAAAATGTGTATCCATAATCCTCATTTTTATCATAATATTTATAATACTTATAAATTTAGCTAAGGTGGTGAAACATGTCTATAATAATTTCTTCATGAAGGAACTGAAGAAGACATGTGTAAGAAAAGTTCTCATGCTCTATTTGTAGTATAAATAGTATCTCATGTTTAAATATCCTTCCTACTCAAAGTGATTAACAAATTTCATGCAATACCTATCAATTAACCAGTGCCTTTCTTAACAGAAATGGAATAAAACTCTAAAATTGTAGTAACAGTTGTATGACTATATGATATTTAAATATTATTGGGTTGTACACTTAGAAGGTTTGCCTTATAGCTCCATAAAGCTGCTTTAAAAAATAGAGTAAGAGCTGGGCATGGTGGCACACACCTTTAATCCCAGCGCTTGCAAGGCATAAGCAGGTGCATCTTTGTGAGTTCGAGGCCAGCCTGGTCTACATAGTGAATTCCAGGACAGCTGGGGCTACAGGGAGACCCTGTCTGAAAAAGACAATAAAAAAAAAAGTAGAGTAAGAAATGCAATTACAATGAAAAATTTAATTTCAGTTCTTTCAGCAATGATCAATGGAAAAAAATGTGAGAATGGAGAGTTAGGAAATTTATTCTGAATAAAATGCAGAAAAAATCATGTAAATATAATTTTTTTGTTCGATACATTAACATTTTCTTTTAAGATGGATTTAATTGAACATTTATATGGAACTATATGGACTTGCTAAGGATGATTCTAATCATAGGAACTAAGTATGACTGTACTACGGTTTGAAGGCTGGGGTGTGTACCCAGTATTCATGTATCTTAGCTTGGTTATCAGGGTACAATAGGACAGTTAAGTGCTAAGGCTTAATGGGAAATATTTAGATCATGGGGACACCATCCACAATTGGGGATAACTCTGGTCTTGCAGAATTAAATAATTTATATGAACTGGCTTGTTTTAAAGTGGTGTTTCCTACACACACATTTTCGTATGTATGTTGACATTTTACTTAGTGCTTCCCTGTCATGCCAGGAAGAGGACTGGGCTATGTTGTTTTGATCATTTACAAAATTATGAATAAACTAAGCCCTCTTTGTAAGTTACCTAGTGCTGTTTGAAACACAAGGGTCTATTCACCCAAGATACATCACCACTGACAGACCAAATAAGGGATTCCACTTAAGTCTAGCTTGGAGAACCAGTGAGCTTTCTTAGGGCTACAAGAGTACAGATGAGGAATTTACAGACAAGAACATGGGCAGTTTAGGAGAAGCTACATCATTAAAGAAAATATCTCGTTCCACAACAGCTAACTAACTGCCTACAGAGCCTTAAGTAGGGCCATGTCTCAGGAACCACACCCCCTCAGAAACCTTTTAACACCCATTAATCCCTACAGGAGGGCCCTGCTTGTCCCTCAGGTTATAAAAGAAATGTCTCTATCTCCCTAGGAGATAGAGACATTTTCTTCAGTGGTGTAACCATACCAAAATTGTTCATGTCCCATAAATAACTCTTACTAATCTTATTGGTTCACCAAAGTAGCCTTGGGTGAAATAATTGCTTTGGTCTTCTCTTGGAGCCCTATCTTGGATAAAGACCTTTGTTCATCACCTCATAACCCGAAATATGTCAGTAGATTTTTGAATCAATACAACTGGAGGTAGAATAGAAAATTGATGATGGAACAATTGTTATCTTAATATCTGAAAATGTTTAAGTGGATTTAGAACTGGATAACAGACAGAAATTGGAAGAATTCAGAGGCATAGGCCAGAAAAAAGTCTACGATTATGTAAACAGCTTTGCGGTTGACACTGGTGAGAGCATGAAGAAAAATGACAAGGAAGGCACAGAATATCAGACAGTGTGTAAGTTGTTGAAATCAGAATGCTGGTGGAAATGATAAATATTTTATTGGAAATTGTCAGAAAAGTGGTGATCTTTGGTACAATGTTTCAAAGACATCGCTGCATTATGCTCATGTAGCAAGGTTTTGTGGAATAATCCAGTTGATGGTGATGAAACAGAATAATTTTCCTTTAGATGTCTACTCAACATAACATCCAGAATTCTTTAGGATTACTATTGATTGGTCGATTTCAGTCAGAGTTATACTGGGAATGAAGGAACAGAAGGGGAAAATATGGAAAATCTTCAACCAGGTGAAGACATACATTCAGCATAAGAAAACAAGAGTGTGGCCATGTGGTTCCTTGCTACAGAGCTTGACACAGGTGATAATGGCCAGGAACATGGGAAACAGGCATGAAAGTCATCTCAGAAACCCTTAAGCCTATCTCCTTTGCCACAGACCTACATCTCTAAAAGGAGAGATGGTACTGGAATGTGTTCTCTATAGGGTCCTAGCCAGCAGTGCCCTAGAATTTGGTGCTTGGCTCTGATGTAACATTCGTGGGCACTCCAATGGATGTTGAAGTGTGTTCAGGTATCTGGAAGGCACCATTCCATAAACAGTGGCATTCACATGGTACTTATCTTTTAGGCACACAAATTCTAGACCCATGAGGTTATAGTTTCTAAGGAAATTTTGAAAATTCAGCCAAAAACACATAATATTGCAGGGGGACAGTGATTAACACAGTCATAGCTGTTGATTTGTTACCACGGGGACTCCAGGACCATAGCGATACCGACATCATTCACAGCAGACCATAAGAGCAGACACTTAGGTTGTGACCAGCAAAGCAATGGCAAAGTACTTTCAAAGGCCCTTGGAGCCCACCTGAATGTGTAGAAGATAGTCATAAATCTTGGAGGTCATAGATTTAATTTCCATCTTGCTGAACTTTGGACTTGTTGGGTACCTGTGTCCCCTTCCTTTTGGCTTATGTCAAGAATGCCTATCTTCTTCCTAGCTCAGCATTGTATCTTAGAGGCATGTGTGATGGTTAATCTTTATTTCAACTTGGACTGACAAATTTCTTAGAGATTAGTAAATCAAACTTATTGCTGTGACTTTCAGGTTTTATTATAATTAGACTACTGTTGCTTTGATATAATCAGTGGCTCAGTCCATTGTTGAATTCAGAATTTGAATACATTATTGGGAGGAGAAGAGAACTGGAAAGTAGGGCCTAGTTGGAAAAAATGGGTTCCTTGGAGCAACATAAAATGCACTAATTTTCAGGCTTACACAGAAAGATTTTTCCTTGAGTCTCAGATGAGATTCTGGTTTAGACTTTTGAACAATGCTAGGAAAACCTACAGCCTAAGGTCATGAGAATAGAAAATGTATACTTTACATTATGAATACTACATAAATTTTAGAGGTTTGGCAGATTGTTTCTGTTTTGATATCCCAAATGGTTACGTGCTCTATCTTGGTCCTTAGTGATATTAGGCAGGCTTCTCTAAGGGAGCAGAACTAACAG
>NW_008333042.1:1197023-1203019 GCF_000622305.1 Nannospalax galili
TTGTAAAGCAGGATTTATTGGATTGGCTTACACAATATCTATCAAGTAACCCAACAGTGGTTGTTTGCATGCTGGAGAAACAGAAAACAGGTAGCTACCCATCCAGGAAGCTGGATGCCTCAGTTCTCCCTGTCAGGAACTGAAGGCTTGAAAGATCCATAGAGAGTAGCTTGTATAAAGGCCACACTTTGAGTTAGTTCACATGAAAGCGGATTTCTGTAAAAGGAGGCCTTGTAACACCTTATGCATACAGCTATTTTAACCTTCTGCTTCTGCACCACACTGTATCAGAGCCGGGCACCTCACACTGCTATTTGTACCCTTAAACCACCAAAATCATGAGCAAATTAAACCTCAGGTATTTTTAACATAGTGAAAAACAAAAGAGACTAAAACAAATCGAATCTAATCAGTACAGTTTACCAAAGTGGAAGACAATGCCAATAAATCTCCATGACTAACCTGAACAACTGTCAGGAAAACTATATTAATTGATATCAAACAGACAAAAATTAAAATAAATTATAAGCAGAATAGTCAGGGCTCTTAGTTTGCACTTAAGTCAATATAGTATTAATAAATGTTATGATGGTTAATTGTTAAATGTTATGTTGGTCAATGGTCAACCTCCACATAGTCTAGAATCACCTGGGGGATTTTGATTATTTTAACTGAAGTGGAAAGTTGCACGCCAATGTGTGCACTGCCTTCCCATGGAAGACCAGATAAAACCTTCTCCTGTTTCTAAAAATCACAATTAATTAATTAATTCACTTATTTATGTGCAAATATGTGTGAGTGTGAATAAGTCACTGTGTGGGTTTGGAGTCACTGGAAAACATGTGGGAATCAGTTCCCTTTTCTCATTTTGTCTGTCTCAAAGATTTTAGGCTTGTTGACAAGACCTATATACCTAGTGAGCTACCTCTACTAGGTTCTAAGTCTCTCCAGTGTTGTCTGTCATTGTAAGAATTCTCAGATTGCATCATATAAGCCAATTTAATAAATCCAGTAAATTATTTTTAATACATATTAAATATTCATTCCATTGATCCTGTTCTTCTAGAGAGCCTTGAATAATTTCCAGGTGTATCATTGCTGTGATGAAGCTGGTCATATGGTTCTTAGGTTATTGGAACTATTTTGTGGTTACTTAAGTTGCAATGGAGAACCCAGGATATTGAAAATAGCAGGACCATGGGGTGTCCATCAAGGAGAACTATGGATATGGAATAGGACCAGCCCAAGAAAGAAGCTAGACATATTACAGTTGGCAGGGAGGCCTTTGGAGTCCAATCAGTTTCATCATGATCCCCAGATACTGGTCATGGATTTGCAGGATTTTATGTTTGCCCTGTTGGATTTTGGTCTGTTTTTTATTTGATCATTTTATGTCCTGGTTTTTCAGTTCAGGAACAGGAATATTTATTTTGTGTGATTATATACTGGAAGTATGTAACTTGTTTTTGATGTTATAGGAAATTACATTTATGACACATTGGGTTTTGAAGTGTTGAAATATTAAGACCACTGGACTTTAGTTATTGGAATAAGTACATTTTACACTATAGGATGGTTATAATATTATAGAGATAAGTTCTAGGAGGTAATGACTTAAAAATGTTGTGCATGCCAGGCATGGTGGTGCAAGCCTTTAATCCCAGCACTCGAGGGGCAGAGGCAGGCAGATCTCTGTGAGTTCAAGGCAGCCTGGTCTACAAAGTGAGTTCCAGGACAGCTGAGGCTACAGGGAGACCCTGTCTCAAAAAGAACAACAACAACAAAAAAACATGTGTTTGGGTTACAAGTTTTTAAGGGCTGGAGTTGTGATGGTTAATGTAAATTATGGACAGAAACTAGAATCACAAAGGAGATGGACCTTGGCGCATGCCTGTGGGGGAATATCTTGATTACATTTATTTGGATGGAAAAGACAAACCACTGTGGATGGCTCCATCCCCTGGCTTGGATCCTGAACTGCATATACAGAGAAAGGGAACTGATCGGGTTGAACGTAAGCACCCATCCTTCTCTGCTTTTTGAATATTGATGGAATTTGTCCAACTGATTCAAGCTTCTGTCACTTTTACTTGCCTGCCATGGTGGATGTTGTACCCTTAAATTATGAACAAAAATAAACCCTTTCTCCCTTAAATTAGTTTTGTCAGTCTTTTATCATAGCAACATGAAAAGAAGCAAAAATATCAAATGGAGCTATTCAGTAAGCAATTAGTTATAATTAAGATGTCATAGGGGATGTTTAGAATAAAGATAAAATTTAGCAATATCACAATATTTATTCTGTTTGGTACCATGCTATGAAATCTGATTTTGTCACCAGCAGAATCTTCAATTAGGGAACATATACAGTCAAAGAAAAAGCCTTGGATTACCCACTGAATTGCCATAGAGAACAGTAAAACCAATAAAGAAAACTGAAAAGCAGTTAGCGATGTGGAGGAAAGCCAAAAAAATTATTGTCCTGTAAGCTCAATGGGGAAAGACTTCCAGGAAGAGATTAATAAATTACTTCAAAATGCCTACAGCCAATTAGGGTATGAGTTCTGTGATAAGATGAATATTGATGTAAGATAAATCAAAATCTTAACACACTAGAAGTAATAAAATCATGCATATTCATCGTGCTATTTAATACATTTGTATCATTTGTGTCATCATCAAGAATATGATTATGTTGGTAAAACTTATTGTTTTCCTGCTAAAATACATAAAAATGTCAACTAGAAAGATGCATAATTTATCTGACTTTTAAGAGTATCACAGATAAGAAAACACATCTTTGGTCCAGTGCATTCTAAATGAATCTTTCCAAGGCACCTAATTAAGAATGAAGAATTGAATATTATTTTTTTGAATTAAAATGCAGTCAATTTAGAGCAGACATCATCAAATGGACAAAAATAGATTATTTTCAGAAAATTTCTATGGATGATGTAATTTTACAATGTATATCATTTTAGATTTTAGTGACTTCAGAGTACTGTAGTTATATTTTTCAAAGAAGTTTTATCTTCTATTTAGGAATTTTGTAGAAACTCTAAAAGTGGTCATATAGTAATGAAAAGCAATTAAAGCACCATATGTTTTGTAAGTTCTGTGTAGGCTTTATATACATAGATATAAATATAGATAGATATAGATATAGAAATATATGTATACATATACAAATTTGGCCATCTATGTAGGTAAGAAATATTGAAAAAAAAGAAAAATGTTACAATGCATAAAATTTTTGTAGATGACGGATTTATCATTTAGTGCCTGAATGTATGCACAAATACACTATAAAAAGTTAAAAATCTGCCAAAATTTATGTTTATCAACACTGATCACACATGGCCATTCATAATCAAAACTACTGTTAACAATATTAAATCATAAAAGCTTAGAATTCTACACAATGCATGTGGTTTGAATGAGAAATGTTCCCCAAAGGCTCATGTATTTGAACACCTGGTCTTGAGTTGGTAGCACTATTTAGGAAAGTTATGAAACTTTTAGGATCTGGAGACTTGGCAGAAGAACTATATCACTGGGGCAGAGGACTTTGAGTATCTATAGTATTCTGCTTCCAATTCACACTCTGTGCTTACTGTGTGTCATTGAGATATGATCTTTCTGTTTCCACTTCCAAATGTCAGAGCTTTTCTATAATTATGGACATCTAGTACTCTAGGTCTATAAGCTCAAATAAACTCTTAAATTTCTTTAGGTCATGGTAGCTTATCACAGCAAAAGAAAAGTAACTAATACACAGTGTATAGAAAGTTTTCTGTAATCATTTTGTAGTCACTGGCCAGTTATTGTTTTGCACTTAGGTGGCAAGTATCCTCTTAACCCACTCTGCGATGTGGACCCTATGTGTGAACAAGTCCTCTCTCCAGTGGCTTAGTGTCACAATGAAAAGAGGTCACTCAGTTCTCATGGCTTTCCTCTGTGTATACTGTGTGTAACATAAAATATGTTTTATTGGTAAACATTCATTTTAACAGCAAGGTTAATAACCGATTTTTTTCATTTATTTATTTATGTTTTGTTTATGGAGCTTTTGTATGCTCTAACATTCCCCACTGTGAAGAAGTAACCCTAAAAGCTTTTAAGGATTAGATAAAAGTTCCTAAATATTTTTGACATTTTTGGTCTTTGGAACAGAGTAGGTTGATGAGAGGCCCAAGGACACTCTGAATTTTAGCCAAGAAACTGGCTACTTTTCTTTGGGGTCTTTTTACCCTTACCATCTAGCCAATTCCTACCTCCTATTCTTATCACACCATCCTCTGAAGAGGTTACTCAAATTGCCAATAGGGAATAGGGAAGCAGACTGCTCTGGCTTCTTCCATGCTGAACAGGGACACAGGATGAGGTAATTGGAGTACCTCTTCGGTGGGTCTATCTAAAAGACTCCCAAATTGCATAACTCTTATCTCTAGGAGGGGAAAGAAAGTCCTTGAATCATGACTAGGAGATGTGAAGGAGAAGTAAAGACAAGAGTAATTAGCATTACAATTTCTAGATAGGGAACTAGAAAAAGTCAGAAGAGGGCAATTTTCAAATGTTCATATGAGAACCCATTGGAATTTCTTGATAAGGCCTTCCAAAGCATCCCTCTATTGGGTTCCTCCTCATTTTTCTTTTGTCTTCCAAGGCTGGATTCTAGAGTGATGGATTCAGGTATTTTGATAGCTGTTGTGGTGGTTAGAATCAGTGTCAGTTCCCTCTCAAAGGCTTCTAGATAGGGGGAGAAAACAAATTTATCCATCATTTTAGAATAATAGCTGGTTGTTTCCTTTAGCTACAGGTGGGTACTACAGTACTGGAGACCAAGATTTGAAATCTTACATCTGAGCAGCACTCTCTGGTTAGGAACAAAATCACCAAGGAGAAATAATTGTCTAAATAACTTTTTTATATAGACTTAAGCCAAATGTCTGGGAAGTATAATCCCTTGAACTCTTAAAGAAATATACTGATGACTTTACTGTTTGGTTATACTTTCCTTTTGGGTGTTTAAGACCATATAGTTGGCCCAAATAAATCAATTTATTTTTACATTTAAGGTCATTTGAGGATCTGTTCCTCAATAGTCAAATGGGCTTGGAAGGAGCTCCAGGCTCTTTTCTTTTATCAGTTCAACCTATGTGAATATAAGTCAAAGGTCCTGCTCAACCAAGTCTGGATTCACTTGGAAGCATAAATGAGATGTTTCCTGCCGGGAGCCAACAGTTGCTTAAGTCAGATTACACTGAAACCACCTCAGGTTGCACCATTTAGATAAGCAACCGTCTCTCAGAAACCAGGTATCCTCACTGCGGTTCAGCAACCCTAGTAACCTTAGCAACATTCCCCCTTTTACAGATTATTTCATTCTTGAAATTTCCCCACCCCTAACTTCGCTTCCTTCTTTTACTTGTTATATAGAAAATAGAAAAATAAAAATTTCAGAGCTTGACTGAAGGTGTTGCCTGTCTAGGTTTGCTGTTTGTCAAGTAACTTTTAGTTATATATATGTATGCTCTTATGAAATTATATTGGCCCCTTTAATCTTTGGTTATACTTCCCTTTTGGGTGTTTAAGGACATACCATTGGACCGGATAAACTGATTTGTTTTTACTCTTGAGGTCATTTGAGGATCTGTTCCTCAGCGGTCCCATGGGCTTGGGAGGAGCCCCTGGCTCCCTTCTTTTACCAATTCCATCTATGTGACAATAAGTCGAGATGTTGGCCAGGATAGAACAAGGCTCTTCCAGACAGTAACCCAACATACTACTGAAATAATGAACAGCAGACCCCAATTCTATCCAAAGGAATACTGACAATGGATTGCTGTAGATGAGGAACAGCTGATCCTCCTGGAACAGGGACCTCTGGCTGACTAGACTTACCAGAAGGGCAGATAGGGGGGAATGGATGAGGGTGCTGACAGCACAGTGGACAGTGGCAGGGATAGCAGAGGATGTAGCCTCTAGTGGGAGAG
>NW_008333042.1:1203509-1204063 GCF_000622305.1 Nannospalax galili
CAAACACTAAAAAAAAAAAATTTCAGAGCTTGATCAGACCACCTGTCTTGCTCTCATTTCTTGTGTCTCTTGTCCTTCCATTTGTCCGTTCTCTCCTCAGGTCCACATTGAAGACCCCACTGACCGGGGGCAATTGGCACCCAATGTGGCGCTGAGGATACGAGGACCCTGATGAACACCTTTTGCTATGCACGGTCGTGACTCCTAGGACTGCCGCAGAGCCAGAAGCCGTGAGTGAAGGTCCACACAGTGAGCACCGCAGAGCCACCCACCTGCGAGACCGCTCTGTTGATAGAGGTAAGCAAGTGCGGCACATTCATGGGACAAGCATTGAGTAAGCATGACTTATTCCTCCAAGGACTCAAGGAGTCCCTCAAGACACAGGGAACTGGGGTTAAGAAAAAAGATTTTTAATTTTGTTGGAGAAATCTGCCCATGGTTCCCTCAAGAAGGAACTATTGATATAAAAAGATGGGGAAGGGTGGGTAATTGTCTTCAGGATTATTATAGAGCCTTTGGACCAGAAAAATTTCCTGTTCAGGCATTTTCTTACT
>NW_008333042.1:1204116-1204718 GCF_000622305.1 Nannospalax galili
CGAATCCAAGAGGTCATCAAGGAGGGTGAAAGGGCACTTCAAAGGCTTTCAAGGCCCCCCTCCATGTGCGGCTCTGTGTCTATTAATATTCCGGAACCTGATGGTCCCACTATTGAACCTAAAGAGGCCCTGAATATACAGTCAGCCTCTGACCCCCTTTGCTGATTCTAATACCCAAGAGAAACCACAAACCCACACCTACATGTCTCTTGGGACATCTATACAGTCCCCTGAATTTAGACTGGTAGAGGACTCTCCCTCTGAGGAAGCCCTTTTCCCTTGAACAAAAGGCTACTCAACAACCTAACCCTGATTGGCCCCACATGCTTTCAGCTTTTCCAGTAAAAAGACTGCCTCCTTATACTAATGATTATATTGCTATGGCTACTGCACCCCCTTTTTGTGCCCCTGTCCTTGATCAGGACAATGTTTCAGAATACATAGATAAGTCTAAGATGAGGCTCTCCGAAGAGACCGCCTCTTTAAGAAATATCCTTCACTATCCTCAGGCCTCTTGGGGTAAGTCTATAGCACAACTCTCCACACCGGGACTCCCTAAGCCTCATTCACCCTTCCACCCCACCCCACCCCTGCCCCCCCCG
>NW_008333042.1:1205302-1205562 GCF_000622305.1 Nannospalax galili
CTACACCACCGGCTAACTCTCCTAGCCTGCACTACTATCCTCAGACCTCTTGGCATAAGTCTATAGCGTAGCTCTCCACACCTGGACTCCCTAAGCCACATTCACCCTTCCATCCCGCCCCCCCTCGCCATTCTATACTCCTAGTTTGGGCCCTGCGCCATTCCTAGTCTTGGGGCCCCAGACACCTAGGGAACCAATACTGCTTCCTGACCCTTCTCACCCAGAGCAACTCAGTCCCTTTCTTGGGCTCCAGGAGCACC
>NW_008333042.1:1209285-1218535 GCF_000622305.1 Nannospalax galili
TTTTAAAGGTTTATAATCATTTTCCCGATATCCAAGAGGTCATCAAGGAGGGTGAAAGGGCACTTCAAAGACTTTTAAGGCCCCCCTCCACGTGCGGCTCCATGTCTATTAATATTCCGGAACCTGATGGTCCCACTATTGAGCCTAAAGAGGCCCTGAATATACAGGCAGCCTCCGACCCCTTTGCTGATTCTAATACCCAAGAGAAACCACAAACCCACACCTACACGTCTCTTGGGACATCTATACAGTCCCCCGAGTTTAGACTGGTGGAGGACTCTCCCTCTGAGGAATCCCTTTTCCCTGAACAAAAGGCTACTCAACAACCTAACCCTGATTGGCCCCCCATGCTTTCAGCTTTTCCAGTAAAAAGACTGCCTCCCTATACTAATGATTGTACTGCTATGGCTACTACACCCCCTTTTTGTGCCCCTGTCCTCGATCTGGACAATGTTTCAGAATACATAGATAAGGCTAAGGTGAGGCTCTCCGAAGAGACCACCTCTTTAAGAAATATCCTTCAACAAAAAAGAGAACATTTACAATTAATTAAGGAGCTCAGAGCCCTTGATTTGGAATTATGTAGTGCTTCCCTAGAGGCCATGCTTCCAAAAGTTGATTATCACCCTCTTGTTAAACTCAGGCCCAAGACTTTAGATTTAGATCCTCAAACTAATGATATCTTAAGTGCCACCTATACTGCTCTTAATCATTCTAACCCTTTACTGGCCAGTGATTGCTGGCTGTGCTTGGCCCTAGGCACCTCATGGCCTTTGGCCACTCCTGGGCATAATAAGTCTGTAATCCCTGCTACATATTCCAATTCCAACTGTAGCCTCTCAATCCCTTTTAAAGTTCAACCTATAGGATTCAATGCTACCCCTTGCTTCCTTAACAAAGCTCAAAATAACAGCTTTCACATAGACGTGGGATTGGTATCTTTGCCACTTGCATACAGTTCATTAACATTTCTGAAGCCTTTTGCTTGGAATCAGGCTGGGTTTTGGTATGTGGCAACAACATGGCCTATCATTCCCTCCCTGTAAATTGGACGGGGTCTTGTGCACCTGCAATGCTCCTGACTGATATAGATATCCTCCCTGGAAGTGAGCCCATCCCTTTACCTAGCTTTGATACCTTTATCCCTCGATGACGTAGGGCAGTCCAGTTTATACCCCTATTGGTAGGATTAGGCATTGCAAGCAGCATCGCCACTGGCTCGGCTGGAATTGGAATGTCTACAAAATTGTCACAACAGCTCATAAATGATGTAAACATGGTCTATGAATCCGTTAAGGATCTACAAGATCAGATAGACTCCCTAGCAGAAGTAGCGCTTCAGAATAGGCGAGGGTTAGACTTGCTCACTGCAGACAAGGGAGGAATTTGTTTGGCCCTACAGGAGCGTCGCTGTTTCTAGGCTAGTAAGTCTGGAATTGTTCGATCCCATTTGGAAACATCAAGAGGAGCTCGAGAGAGGGTGCAAGGACCTTTTTGAAAACCCTATTTGGAGTGCTTGGAGTGGGGTGCTGCCCTATTTACTCCCACTGTCGGGTCCCTTAGTTAGCCTCTTACTTCTTGTAAGCTTTGGGCCTTTCATTATGGGCAGAATTACCCGCTTTATTCAACAACAAATTGACTCCCTGGCATCAAAACCCTTACAAGTCCATTATCACCGACTGGATCTGGCTGATCGAGGTCTAGAGGAACCTGCAGAAGAACCCCTCCTGCGGGAGCTACATGGTACTCAGAGCCATGTATGTCTGCATTAGACAGACAGGGGTACCGGCGTGAGGTGCAAGGCAAAGCACTGCAGGGGAACTGTTGGGTCCCTTAGTTAGCCTCTTACTTCTTGTAAGCTTTGGACCTTTCATTATGGGCAGAATTACCCATTTTATTTGACAACAAGTTGACTCCCTGGCATCAAAACCCTTACAAGTCCATTATCACCGACTGGATCTGGCTGATCGAGGTCTAGAGGAACCTGCAGAAGAACCCCTCCTATGGGAGCTACATGGTACTCACAGCCCTGTATGTCTGCACTAGACAGACAGGGGTACCGGCATGAGGTGCAAGGCAAAGCACTGCAGGGGAAAGACCATGTATTCTGTCTCTGGGTTCCCTGAGAAGTAAGCCTGTTTGCATGGAAGTTAGTGTCCAACAGCGCCTCTGGACGCAAGAGGCAGCCTAAATTCCTCCCCTCCTCAAAAAGGACACACAAAAATGTCTAGGAGGATCAGGCCAATGCTTCCCCTCCCTGGTTAATGCCTACTATTCTATGAGTCAATAATTATCAACTTTCAGGTTCCTCAACTTCTTTTAATGGAAAGGGAGGAGATACCAGGAGCCAACAGTTGCTTAAATCAGATTACACTGAAACCACCTCAGGTTGCACCATTTAGATAAGCAACCATCTCTCAGAAACCAGGTAGCCTCACTGTGGTTGAGCAACCCTAGTAACCTTAGCAACACTTCCCCCTTTTACAGATTACTTCATTCTTGAAATTTCCCCACCACTAGCTTCGCTTCCTCCTTTTACTTGTCAAACAGAAAAATGAAAACTTCAGAGCTTGATCAGACCACCTGTCTTGCTCTCATTTCTCATGTCTCTTGTCCTTCCATTCATTGGTTCTCTCCTCAGGTCCATATTGGAGACCCCGCTCACCGGGGACATTTTCCTCTGAGTTGACCCTCCTCTTTAGAGACTGGACACTGGTTCAAGTCCATCTCGTGGGGTCTCCATGTCTTCCCTGAACAAGAGGACAGGTGACTCACCACAGTTACAAGATATTTTGAGAACTGTTCCATAGTCCCCCAGAATTTAGTCAACCTTGGAATGCAAGGGGCAAAAACTGTCCTTTAAGTCTCTCTGACCGCGTTAGTATAGGCCTCAAACTATGGCTGTTTAAACATACAATAAAGTTATTTCCACCAGTCTGGTATTTTAATTACCGTATGCTATGTAGATAAAGTTTGGGTAAAATACCAAATATTCTCAGATAGACCTTGACTAGATATATATTTTGTTCTTTAAACTAGTTGACTAAACTATGACCATAGAAATTTTTCAGCCCACCACTGTCTCCATTAGACAGGTCAACTGGACAAAGAATAAAGAAAGAGACATCTTAATTAAAGGATACCATACATCAAATGGACCTAACAGACATCTTTTGAATATTCCACCCAAGCATCAAGGAATACACTTTATACTCAGCACCCCATGGAACTTTTAAAAAATTGACCACGTACTGGGCCATAAAACAAACCTCAACAAATACAAAAAAACCTGAAATAATTCCATTTGTTCTATTGGACCACAATGCAATAAAACTCAAAATCATCAGTGGACAAAGCCCTAGTCACACTACATGAACTCATGGCAATTGAACAACACACCACTAAACAACAAGTGGGTCAAAGGAGAAATTAAGAAAGAAATTAAAAAAATTCCTGGAATTAAACGAAAAGGACAATACAATACAATGCAACCTCTGGGACACATTAAAAGCAGTCCTAAGAGGGATGTTTATAGCTCTAAGAGCCTACATTAAAAAATTAGAAAGAGCCAAAATAAATGACCTAAGACTGCAACTCAAGACACTGGAAATACAAGAACAAATGAAACCCAAACCCAGCAGAAAGGAAGAAATAACAAAAACCAGATCAGAAATTAGTGAAATAGAAACAAAGAGAACAATACAAAGAATCAATGAATCTAAGAGCTGGTTCTTTCAAAAGCTAAACAAGATAGACAGACCCTTAGCCCAGTTATCCAAAAGAAAGAAAGAGCAAATCAAAATCAACAAAATCAGAGATAAAAGGGGGAAATATCACAACAGACACCCAAAAGATCCCGACCATTATAAGGGAATATTTTGAACACCTATATGCTATTAATTTGAAAATCTAAAAGAAATGGATGGATATCTAAAATCATGGGAACCACCAAAGTTAAACCAAGAGAGATGAACAGTTTAAAAAGACCCATAACATACAAGGAAATTGAAACAGTAAGACAAAGCCTCACAACTGAAAAAAAGCTGAGGCCCAGGTGGATTTAGAGAAGAATTCTACCAGACATTTAAAGAAGACCTCCAACCAATGCTACTTAAATTATTCAAAATGATAGAAACAGAGGGAGAACTCCCAAATTCTTTCTATGAAGCCAGCATCATTCTAATACACAAACCGGGTAAAGACACAACCAAAAAAGAAAACTATAGACCCATATCCTTAATGAACATATATCCAAAAATTCTCACCAAAATACTTTAAGCCACATACAGACACACATCAAAAAAATCATTCACCATGATCAAGTAGGCTTTATCCCAGAGATGCAGGAGTGGTTCAATATACGCGTCTATAAATGTCATTAATCACGTAAATGGACTCAAAGACAAAAACCACATTGTCATCTCAATAGATACAGAAAAAGCTTTTGACAAAATTCAGCATGCATTTATGTTCAAAGTCCTAGAAGGAATTGAACTGGAGGGAACATACCTCAACATAATTAAAGCTATATACAACAAACCCACAGCCAACATCATTCCAAACATAGAAAAATTAGAAGCATTCCAATTAAAATCAGGACCTGGACAAGGATGTCCACTATCTCCACTCCTTTTCAACATAGTGCTTGAAACTCTGGCTTGAGAAATAAGACAGGAGTAGATAATTAAAGGAGTACTAACTGGAAAAGAAGAGGTCAGACATTCACTTTTTGCAGATGGTATGATACTACACCTAAGAGATCCCAAAAATTCCACCAGAAAACTCCTAGAATTGATCTACACTTTGAGTATAGTGGCAGGTTATGAAATCAATCTCCCAAAGTCAGTAGCCTTTCTATATACCAATAGCCAGCAATTGGAGTAAGAATACAGGAAAATAAGTCAGTACCAGCACTGAGTAGAATGCAACTTTTATTCCTCCTGATCTTAAATAGTTTTATTTTCTTTACATACATTATTCCTCCTCTTTCTATGACAATGGTAGTTCTGTACATAGACATTCAGGCTTGGGTTGAAACACTCAATCTTGCATCTATTCAATTATTATTCTCAAGATGGAGAACATAAAGGTGTTTTTTCACAAGTGATTATAGTGCCTAGAAGGACCACAGAGGGGATCTTTAAATTTAAGTTTTAATTGTCAATTTGTCAAAACCTGCCAAGAGAATCTCAAGGAGGGATTTTCTATATCAGATTGGCCTGTGAGTGTGTCTGTGGGGGATTGTCTTGACGGTCTTGAACGGTGTTAGAAGACCCAGCCTGAAGTGGATGGCATTCCCTCCCTGGTTTTGTACCTGGCCTGGATAAGAGTAGAGATAAGTAGCTGATCATTAAGCAAACATGTATTTATCTCTCTCTGCTTTGACTATGGATGCAATTTGGTCATTTATTTCAAATTCCTGCCACTTCGACTTTCCTGTAATAATGGAGTAACCTGGAATTGTAAACTATTAGAAACCCTTGCTTCCCTAAGTTGCTTTTTGTCAGGGTATTTTTTCACAGCAGCAGAAATGAAACTAGAGGAGACATTCCATTGGTGCCCTGGATCTTGTAATTAAGCTGGAGTGCATAACTGCCTAATTGTTCCTGAACAGAACTTCACACGCTTACCTTTCACAGCACTGCTTCATAAAATGCAATTCATATGTCTGAACAGAAGAAATAGTGCCCCATATCACCCGCTGTTTATTGAACATAAGTGATGCTTCCTCAGCAAAAGTAAATCTCCTCTATAGACTGCATTTGAATAAAAAAAAAATGCTTCAGTCTGCTTACTTAGTTCTTTTCCCCAAGAGTCAAAGAAACTGAGCTGAAGAAAAACTCTGCTGAGAACAACTGCAGTTCCAGTATTCTTTATCAGTAATTAATCTTTCCCAATAAAATCCTCAAAACTGCAGTGGCATGGAAGGATCGGTGAAACCTGGCCTCTGTTCCTTCTATTTGACACGTATTTAATTTTACTAAGGGTGAACATTTATACTTTTTTAAACAAAACTATTGTGCATAGTTCTACATGAGTAATTTTATTATATTTGCTCATGAAGAGAAAAATGGAGGATGGGTACTGGAAAGATGGCTCAGCTACTAAGAGGAACTGTGCTTGCATCTGTGCTTGCAGAGGAACTGAGTTTGGTTCCCAGCATACAAATGGTGGCTAACAACCATCCCTAA
This sequence comes from Nannospalax galili, assembly GCF_000622305.1. Lineage (NCBI taxonomy): Eukaryota > Metazoa > Chordata > Mammalia > Rodentia > Spalacidae > Nannospalax > Nannospalax galili. Next base: position 1,215,477 of record NW_008333042.1, read on the forward strand.
ATCCAGTTTCAGGGCATCAGATGTCCTCTTCTGGCTTCCACCAGCACCAGGCATGCCCACAGTGCACTTATATACATGCAGGAAAAACATTCATACAAAAAAAAAAAAAGAAGAAAGAAAGAAAGAAAAGGCAAGAAAAAGATGAAGAATGGGCTAGATATCGCTGTACAAGAATTTTAATTTTTGAGTAATTATATTAAAGAAGGTCATATCTAATTGGTTAAAATATGTAAAATCATTAAAATTTGATCAAATTTATTATGCAGGAGAGAGAACAAAAGAAAAAGATAAGACATGGATTCAAAAATTGGTTCTGCTATGGGTATATTTTGACAATGCTAAATTTGGTTACATGGTTTGAATTCTGCCTGTAGACTTAATATCTAATTTCCTCCTGTTTTCTTATTAAATAATGATGCATATTATCTCACTATTGTAATGTAATATAAGCACACAGAATATCTTTTAAAATCATTGGAAACCATGTGACTCCTTCCTGTAAGGCGACTACAAGCTGTGGGAGTGTCTGCCTGACACCCTCCAGCTCCATCTGCCTTGTGGTAGACCTGGCTGCAGATTTGGAACCCAGACCCTGGTAGAGTGTGCTGCACTGTGGGAAGCCACCTACAATCTTCTGAGGCAGAGGTTCTCATTGGCCAGCATAACACTCATGGAACACCATTCCAAGGACCTTCAGTGCCAGCAGATACAAGTTAGAGTGGGCCTGAGAGGCACAGACACAGTTCTTTAGCTTGAACCTGCATGTATCCATGAGGGTGGACGCTACAGTTGAGTTTGTGGCCTAGAACTTTGACCGGTCTAGAATCTGTGGGCTTTTTAAAGATTATGATCATTCCAAATACTGGGGTTATGCAGATTAGATTATGTGAAATCTATTTGAAGCTAAGATAAATGTTTTCCCAGAGGTGATATGATCTGACTTTGGATTTCCTATAAGAAATTGACAAGAAAAGCCATTGTAGATTGGCTTCCTGGGAGCCCATATTTCCTCATCTAGGCTGTTGTGATCAAAACTAAATACTCTAGACTTTCTTATGAAGTATCCATCAGGTTTGGTAGAATCAATGTCAGTCATGATATAAAAGCTCTCTTTCAGTTCCAGAAAGCTCAAAGACAGGTGATTATATTGAGTCAAAAACAAGTTCCGTTTCTTCCCAGGTACTGGTGGCATTACATAGAATCATTAGTCCTATTATGACAATGTAAACTCATGGATTGAGCTAGAAGAAATCAACCAGAAAAGGCGCAAGAGACCATCACTCACATGTTCTAGAGTGCACTCAGAACCACAGGGGATCACACAGTACTAGAGCTTGTTTACAATCCAATGAGGTTGAGGAAGCATCCCAAGAAGTTGATTGTTGCTACTTAAATAGAGCTGGTACTGCCTTTCTCCTTCTGTACAGAACATCTGATTTAGTAGAAATTCAAGTACTGAAATTCAGGTCGGGAGAACATTCAAAGGAAGAATTCAATGTGTGCCACCACTTGGAGGATGAACAAACAAAAGCACAAAGCCAGAACTTAACCATGGAACTTAAAAATAGAAGCATCAAATCCATGTGGCCATCTCTGGTACCCGTGACACCAGCATCAGAGAGAGGAGGCACATTTGAAAGCAATGACAAAAAGTTTTTCCACAAAGATGGAAAACACTTTACAAAATCTTGCTGTGCCAAAAGGCAACAAATGGGAGTACAGGTGAAAATGCAGCTGAACAAATTACTGCAAGCACTGCACAGCCCCTACTTGAGCATTTGTGTCTGCAGATGATGGCTAGGCTGTTTGGTGAATCCATAAGTAACCAGGACTGTGGCACAACTTTTGATACAAGGAAATATTTTATGATTCTAATAGATTACATTTAGATAACCGAATTGCTCCTAGCTAATGATCATTATCAATGCATAATTCATCATTCTGTTTGATATGTTTATTGACAGTTTTTTTTTTTCATTTTTCTTCATCAAAAAGGGTCTTGCCTAGGATGTTTTGTGAAATTTCTCCACCGAAAATATGCATGCTAAATTTGGGTGTTTCCATATGTACTGCAATGACTACAGAGTGTTGAATTTTAGCATTGTAGACATAATTGAAGCAATTAAACAATTCAATGGTTTCAACTTCTTAAGTATTTCATGTAAATAAGTTCAATGAATGGTGAAGCTAAGTTTATCAAATATTTATTTTATGAAAGTGGGATTTCAAAGTTCAAGAAATTTTGTTGAGCTTTTGATATCTGTTTAAAATTTCATAATAAGACTCACCATTATTGATTTTATATGCCCTCCTCAAGAAGTAGGCCTCAAAGTCACAGTGCTTCCATGAAAGTTCTTCCCTGGTTTTGTAATACTATGTATGACCTTAGGGACCTACAGATTTGGAAATGTGTACCGCCACCTGCCCTTACATAACCCAGATGTATTAAACACATGACTTAGGCTATGATACAGTAAGGAGCACTAGTATTTGACATATTTTTTTAAGTCAAATTATAAATAAATTCAGAATCATCTGGAATCTGTTTAGCATTCATGGATGAGTCTTTCTTCTGACAGTCAAAATTTCCAAATATAACAGTATCTAGAGGCAAATGTGTCTGGTTGTGGCATTGAGGTTGTGTGAAAGGAATGCAAAAGATTGTGAGACAGTCTAACATGGGCAGGGAATGTCCTGTGATCTCTAACCTTCCTCTCTGTCATCCCTCATGAAATTTTATTTTTTTTATGAAAATGTTCAAGTGTCACACCATTTACCATTCCAGCTGTAGGACTTGGGATATTCTGGTTCCAAGATGTGCTCCTTTTGGCTCTGAAATTGTGCATTCTTATCAGGGGTGTGTGAGAATGAGCTAGCTCCATACATGAGTCCCAGTTTCTTTTGAGAGGCTCTTTCTTAAAACACAATGTGTATGACTCCTTAGCAGAATAGTAATCAAGGTTGACCTCTAGCCTCCACATGCATGAGCACACAGACTTGTATACACACCACACATACACACACACACATACACACACACACACACACACACACACACA
>NW_008333042.1:1218865-1225053 GCF_000622305.1 Nannospalax galili
CTGTACAGAAACATACATTCATGGGAAAAATGATCTTGTGATACCTGAAATACGAACTTTAACAGTAAAAAAAAAAAAAAAAACCTTTCTTTTTCTTTTTTTTTTTCCCAGAGTTTATGTTAGTACCTTTGGGAGGACTAGTCTGATATGAATAAATGAACTATTATTTGAAGAGGAAGATATTTCTTCATTTCACTTCTGATGAAACCCACATTTCCTTCTCTTATTTCTTTAGAGTAGGGTCTGTCCAGACTGTGTTCTTTCCAGCAGTACCTGCTTTTCAGCTACATTCTGTTTTTAACTTCCAATTCCCTGAAATACTCCAGTTACTCAAGCTTGTAATTTCTCCATACTGACTACATTTCATGATTCTTAAAGTTGCTACTAAGGCTTAATAGCCATTAATATTCTTTCCTAGTTGCAAGCTATGTGTACTACAAGGTCAACCTGTTAGGCAAGATATGCTTACTGGTTCGATATCGGAATGATTATTATAAGAGTAGCCATATGCTTTCTGATTGAATTTTAGGTCCACTCCACAGGAGGAACTCATACCAGGTACTGTAAACCTGGCTGAAGCCCATAGCTGAGGAGGTCATAGGCCTTAATAGTGATGCTATTAATATTGTTTAGTTAAATCTTTCTGGCTTCTAATTTCCCACAACATTCTTATGTTTATACACATAAATCGATGCTACTATCAGTCTTGGTTAGAGAATCTTTTTCCCCCTCAGTGGACAATAATTACTACAGATACTCATAGTTGGTCAATATGTTGAAATCAAGTTACTGTTGGTTTCTAGACTCTAAATGGAAGATGTATATCATACTTCCAAGGTTCAGGGAATACTAAAAAGGAGGGGGTGGGAAGAATGTGAGACTAGGAGGGTGGGACAGACTGCTGCAAAATGCTGTATTCAAACATGACATGGTTGTTGAAACCATGAACTCACTGTACATAAAACTGGACCTGTAACATTTCATTATGGATGGGTAAGGAGCTCGTAATGTCACAGCCTTCTCAGAGGAAAAATAGGCAATGATTGCAGTGGGGAAGGTAAATTATATTAATCAGTGTTGTACCCCTGGTATATTATATCCACTCAAGCAAATATTTCTCTGCCCATATTCATGCTGGCAACCCTAATGAACTTCATTGGGACACACAATAAACAAATGAACAAACTAATATATAAAAGAAATAAAAGGAATGGGACTTGAGAACAAGATGGCATTTGGTAGGAGTGGGAGAGTGACAAAGAGTTAAAGCAGGAAAGAATTTGAACAAAGAATATTATAAATATGCATCAATTGTAAAATAATAATTTTTTACCATCCCAATTTTTTCCTTATTCCATTTCCACCCTCCCTTTCCTCTTTATTTTATTTTCCTTTTGCATATTTTTATTGAATTTTGTGCATTCCATATAAGATGTCCTAATTATCTTTGTACTCTCTCTTCTATCTGTACCTCCATATGTCCCCTACCAGATCTCATGCATTTTGTCATATATGAAATAGGTTAAAAATTGAAGTTCAGAAACAGAGTTTTTTTTTATAATCCTATGTACATGACCCACTTTTAAAATAAGTTTTTAATAAGAACTCTTTTTTCAGCCAATTAAATTTAATGTACAGTAATGAAACAAGCACCCAAAATACAAGAGCAAAGGAGACAGGGTACTGAGGACTTGACACTGTCTCCAGCCTGTCCACTGTTTCCTTCAGCATTTAGAATTACCCATTTCCTTAGAAAAATATGCACCCATATATTGCTTACTCCTATGTGAAGAATCAAGTACTTGCAATACAGATTATTAAAATCCACAAACTAATTTATTTAACCCTTTAAAATTTTGCATTTCATATATTAACATGTTTATGATTTATGCATTTTTGTATATTTATTTATAAATTGTACACTTCTATCTTTGTTGGTTTTAATTTTAAATAAGTAGAGTAGTAACCATACAATAAAGATCTACTTATATTAATTCAAATAATTTTCATTCATTTTCTATTACTAATGTATAATAGTCTATTAGCTGATTATGCCATGATTTATTACTATTTTTGCTAATCAGATTTGCCTCTGAATTTTGTTACGAAAATTTCTGCAGTTTAAGATGTAGGACTATTAACTGGGACTTGAAATATGGAGATAGTTTTCATTGTCTTTCAAAAATACTTGATATATAACAGTATTTCTTCAACACTTTGAATGATCCTTCCACCTAATTAGAATGGCCTTAGAGAAATCTTTTAACATTTCATAACAGTGTGTATTAATCTCATGCCTGCCCTAGTTTGATTTCTGTGTCTGTGTTAAAACACTGACCAAAACCAATTTGAAGAAAAAAGGGTTTATTTTTGGATACAGTTTACAGTCCAACATCATAGGAAGCCAAGGCACGGACTCAAGGCAACAGCTTGAAGCAGAGACCATGGAGGAACACTGCTACTTGCTTGCTCACTTTGGACCCGTGCTCAGCCAGCATTCTTAAACAATCCAGGACCATGTTCCCAGGTGTGGCTGCACTCACTGTGAGCTAGGCCCTCCTCCATCAATTAGCAATCATGAAAATTCCCCACAGACATATCCACTGGCCAATATAATGAAGGAAATTCCTCAGTTGAGGTTACTTCTTCCCAGGTGGGTCAAGTTGACAACCAAGATTATCTGTCACAATAACTGAAACGTGAAAACAGCTGTCATCTATTAAGATCTTCAGAAATTATATATTTTCTTGCATAAATTTATGAAAGTTTCCTTTCATTAAAAAAAATCTGATAATCTGATAATACTAATTTTGAATTAGGTATTTCCCATACTTTATCTTCTAATAAACCACTCCAGCTACCTGTGAGTAGCAGCTGAATGAACTCTCTGTGCTCCTGGGAAGAGTTTCCATTTCCACAGTTGTGTTAGAGTAGCTAATAGCCCCATAAGTTTAACTGGTAAAGAATATAAAATCTCTAGTCTACCTGTTGGTTGGAAGACTCACCTTTCCAGTTTCACTGGCCAATCATCAGTTTCAGTGGTCATAGGATGACTCCTAGGAAGGCAAGTTCAGCTTAGGTGTTAATGAGATAATGAAGTTTTCCTGCTTGGAATCCCACCTCCCAGTGCAGAGTTTCTGCACCTAGTGATGGACATGGGACTAGATCTCTGTAAGTCTGCCTGCTTTTCTCAATTCTTTGGAAAAGCATAATCCTTCCTTTTTCTTCTTCATATCCCTTTTCCAAACGTGCTTTCTTTAATGCTTTGGGCAGCTCTAATATCTTGTATTTCTTTACTTGTTCTCCAAATCTTCCTTCTCCCAGCCATGTGGCTGCCAGTCAGCCCTGTGTGTGACCCTCCCCCCCACAGGCTCTAAACCTGCATGGCTGCATGGCTTCCTTTCCTTCTTCCCACAATTCATCTTCTCAAGGCAGTTGCCAAGATCACCAGCTTATCTGCTCTGAGGATTTTTTTTTTTCTTAAAATTCTAATAAAATTGTCCTAAAGTTTCTGTTTGGGTCCATTCTTAATTTCTCTTAGGAATGAGACTAAGAACCCTCTAGGGGATAATGCTCTTTCTCCCCATATCAAATGGACTCATTCTGTTTACATTTTTGCTCTTACATTTCAAGTGTGAGGGGACTTAAATATATAATGATGAAACAAATGTTTTATACTTGTACTGACAGTATAGTAATTTAGGAAATAAAACATGTGTTTTGGGAACTTAAGTGAAATTAGTACAAGATACAGATTTAAAAATCTGCATCAGCCAGGCATGGTGGTACACGCCTTTAATCCCAGCATTTAGGAGGTAGAGGCAGGTGGATCATTGTGAGTTCGAGGTCAGCCTGGTCTACATAGTGCGTTTCAGGATAGCTGGGGCTACAGGAAGACCTTGTCTCGAAAAGACCGAAAAAAAAAAAAGAAAGAAAAAAATCTGTTTCATCTACAGGAAAACATCTCCTTTAAAGAATTTGCCATAAATACAATTCTGAACTCTTTTGTATGCCAGGAAAACATTTTCTCATGTTTAGTAATTTACACAAACTACTGTAAAACATATTAATGATGTGGATGTCCAAACAAGATATTAAATTATATTATATTAAATATTATATGCCTGTGTAGATCAACTGTATATTTAATATTAAAGTAAACTTAACTACTTATAAAATGTAATAAAAAGTCATAGCTTTCTTACTTAGCTTCTGAAACCCAATTTGTGTATTAATTTAATGATCAGAAATAAGTAATGCTAGTTAAATCCTAATTGTGTTATAGATTGTGTTCTTTGGTTGGATACTCAAGATAAAATTCCAAGATTTACAACAGCAATGTGCAGTTTGTAAAACAACAAATCTTTTGTAACTCTCAATTTATCTTTCTTTTCTATAAGAATTTACTTGAAAAGTATTATAACTCAACTTTTGATAGTTGTACTTAGATTTACATATTTGGTACTGTGATTTGAATACATGCTTGGCTCTGTCAAATCAGATAATCCATTTTTTAAGTTCCTTCATTAGATAGCTATTAGACTAAGGAAGCAAATCATTTATCTACATTACATCTATAATGTTCAACATTATATACTTGCCTATTTCTTAAAAATGGACTCATGTTCTGAGAAACATTTTGAGAATGTCCTCCATAGGCTTCAAGGATTTTGACACTTTGTTTCCAGTTGCTGTCACTGTTTTGGGAGGTTTTCAGCAGTTTAGCCTTTGCACAGGAAGTAGTTCACTGGGGGTGGGCTTTGAGAATTCTTAAGCATTGCCATATTTTGAGTCTCTCTTTGCTTCCTGTGCCTGCTTGAAAATATGGGTTTTTAACTTTCTCCCTCAGGCACTTCACCACGCTTCTTCTCCATGACAGACTCTAATTTCACTGGAACCTAGAACCATAAGCTCAAATAAGCTTTTCTTTTTATAAGTTCCTTTGGTCAAGGTGTTTTATCTTAGCAACAGAACAGTAACTAATATACACTTTGGTACCAGAAAGTGGGCTGTTGGCTGTAATGAGCCTGACCATGTAGGTTTTGGATAAATGTAGAAAACATTGGAATTCTAAACTAAAAAGTGGTTGAATGCTGTAAGAAGAACTTAATGGGCCATTCTGGTAGGAGCTTGAAAAGAAGCAAAGTTAAGAGCAAAGTAGTTCCAGAGGGACTTAAAGACTTAAGCAGCAACTGGGATATTTTGGTCTATTCACATCCTGAGCTTTCCTGAAGCTAAGTTGAAATGCAATGGATTAATTTTCCTTGATGGTGGAAATTTCAAGACAGTCTAACATAAAAATGATGGCATGGCTATTAATGGTGAATATTATGCAGATCTACAGTGAAAAGGGACAAATGTGGCAGAAAAAAATGTAGAAGGCAGTTTGGATTGAAATGAGCACTAGGAAGATTAATGTTGGAACTAAGGCATGTGCTGAATGAGAGACTCCCTTTGATAAAGAAATCAGAGAAATTAAGGAAAAGGCGTCGAGATTTTCACTTAAACAATGGAAGGAGTACCTCTAGGGTAAGCCCCCACACAGCTGAGCCTCCAACTTGTGAAAGGAAAATGCTAGAGGTGTTTTCTGCTCCTAGAAAACCACAGCATAGAAAAGTTGCTGGCAATAGAGATGAAGCAGGCCAGAGTCTACCCCAGGGATGCAGCCAAATTTGGCACTGTTGTTCACTAGTGGATGCTGGCTTTAAAGCCATGAAAGATACAAGAGCGAAGGTGTCATGAGTTCTTTCTCCATGGTATTAGAGAGCTTCCAAGGTCAGGCAGAGTGCAGCAAGGGCATCCCTGAATAAAGAAGGCCATGATAAGGCTATGCATGAAGCTGTGAAGGTGATGCCTGGTTGGCAGTGGAGATCCCAAGAATATTGGATTTTCCAGAGCTAAGAGGCATTTGTCAAGGATAACTATATACTTGGAGTGGTATCAGCCCAAGAGAGAGCTATATGTTGTATGGAATAAAGCTGGAGGAACTGAGCCATCTAACCCTTTGGAAGTAAAGTTTCAGAAGTCAGACGTAGCTGTAGGATTTGGTGTTTGCCCCTTTGGTTTTTGGTCTTGTTTTGGTCTGATAATTTCTTTAGTACTCCCTATTCCTCCCTTTTGGAATGTGAATGTGCATTTGGTTCCATTATATGTTAGGACTGTATAATTTATTTTATTTATTTGTTTGT
>NW_008333042.1:1225071-1229025 GCF_000622305.1 Nannospalax galili
TATTTATTTATGAGTATACTGCCTACATGCTTGTAGGTGCATTTGTGCCATGTAATGCAGAAGAGGGTGTCAGATCCCTTGGAACTGGAGTTACATGCAGTTGTTAGCTGCCATGAGATAACTGGAATTGAATCTAGGTCTTCTGCAAGAACAATCAGTGCTCTTAACTACTAAGCCATCTCTCCAGCCCTGTAATTTGTCTTTTGATTTTACAGGGGATTATGTTTAAGAGATTGTCTTGAGTCTCAGTAGAGACTTTGGATTGTGGACTTTTGAATAGTATTGAGACTGGTAACGACTATGGGAACTTTTAAAAATATACTAAGTGCATTTTGCATTTTACACGGTCGTGAATCTATTGGGCCAGGGAGTAGAATGTAGTGGTTTGAATGAGAATGGCCACCATAGGCTCCATGTACTGGTGCATTTTGTTCCGAGTTGGTGGCACTGTTTTGGATAGTTTTAGGAGGTCTGGTCTTGTTGGAGGAAGTGCTTCACTGGGGGCAGGTTTTGAGAGTTCTTAATCTTGCCAAATTTTGAGTCTCTCCCTGCTTCCTATGCCTGCTTGAAGACATAAGTTCTTAGCTTTCTGCTCCTGCTTTGGTCACCTCACCATGCCTCCCCATGTTGATGGACTCTAATCCCTCTGGAACCTGGGACTGTAAATTCATTAAAACTCTTTTTCCTATAAATTCTCCTGGTCAAGGTGTTTTATCACAGCAATAGAAAAGCAACTAATACACACTGTTGCACAAGTATTTAATTGTGCAAGCACTATAAAGTGTACAAAAGGTATTATCTATGAACTAAGTAGGTGAACTAAACCGTGTGAGACCATTGTTATGTATGAGGTCCTTCATTGACTGAAGTACCCTCATATAGTACATTAGTGAACTCAGTGGAAATCAGTCTTTCAATCAGTGCTGGCTACACACATTCTGTCCATCAACCGTCACATTTTCTCAAGTCTATTAAAGGTTTTAGGAATAAGTGATGACTTCTTAATCACTCCTGTTTTGGATTCTTCAGCTGTTGCTTTAAGAACTAGTATCAATATATTTTGGAATTTAAGTCATTTCTCTTAGAATTATTCTAGGGCAATTGCTATAAATTTTCTCTCCTCCCCACTTCAGTTATATGTCTTTGAGTTTCATTCTTTATACACTAATTACTCAAAATATTTCCAAAACTTAATTTGTGACTTTCATTTAGTTCCCAGGATGATGGTTAAAATTTAAACTGTTTACTGAATTTTTTTTTTTTTTTGGCTTTAGACTCCAAAGATGACATAGACCTATTGCATGGCCCCAAGAATAGTCAGCATCAAGTGCTATGGCCTTAAAAGTCCCTTCCTGATCCCAAGGCTCTTCAGTTGAAAGTGACAGTGAAAGCAGCTGAGTAAGGACCACTGGCGTGAGGACTGTCTGGAGGCCGCACTGGCCTCTCACGCATGCTAGGACAATCTGGTGCTACCCAGAGGAAAATTTACCATCTGCTACCCACTAAGTAAGCTTATTACTTCTTAATTAGTCAAACTTTGCCACCCTCCACTCCCAGAAAAGATGCTTGGTCAAGATTTGGCCAACGGGCCTGAGTAATGCTATGGGGTGGCACTGAGTGAACCAATTCCTGTTGAGTTTCCATGTCCAGTCCAGTGATTAGTTCACCAGCCACTGGGCATTTGACCTTATTAGCTACTTTATTTCCACTATTCCAGGCAGCATCAATAAACCTTATCTCTCAGGATACATCTGTGTATTTTCTTAGGCTTCTGGGTAATTACCTCTACTGTCCTAGCAGAACTATGTCACTTTACCTCTTCAACAAACAATTACCTAATGCTTTCAATGCTTTAACTCATCCGCCAAATATAACTGTTAGTGATTAGTTATATATTCGTTTTTTATTTAGCTGTAATATTTAAAATAGTTTTCTTGAAATTTCTTTGACATCTGTGCTAAACACTAGTGTGTTTAATCTCTAAATACTTGAGGACTTTCCAGCTCTCATTCAGACATTAGTTTCTAGTTCAGTGCCATTGTAGGTTGAGGACATACTCTGCATGATTTATGTTCTTTAGTTGTTTTTTGAAGATAATTTTATGCCCAGAATGTGGTTTTCTTTGGTTTCATGCTTTCTTGAGATATATGTACTCTGTTGCAGAAGAAATATTGTTGAGTATTCATTCTATATGAATTAGATCAAACTGACTGAAGGGGAAATTTAGGTCAACTCTATGTTGTGCTGATTTTTTTGGTGGCCTGATACATCAATTACTGGAAGGAGTTGTTGAGTGTCAGTGGTAGTAATGGATTTGTCATATTTCTTCTAGTAGCTCTGTCAATGTTGCCTCACATATACTGACACTTTGATAGTAAATGCATATGTGTTTTAGATTGTGATGTGATGTCTTTTTGAAGAAATGACCCTTTTCCATATATCATGTCCCTCTCTATTGATCATCTTAATTTGGCTGAAGTTCACTTTTTTTGAACTTTGCTAGTCTGGCTTTCTTGTGATTGCATAATGTATTTTTCTTCCTCCCTTTACTTTTACCTTATGGTTTTACATTTAAATTTTGTTTGTTATAGAAATTGTTCAGAACACTTTAAAATAATTTTTCAATTTATGATTTTAAATCCTAGAATTATATCATTTGTATTTGATTTGATTGCTGCTGTGGAGAGATTTATCAAAAATTAACTGTATTCAGTAAAATTCTAACAGAGTTATTTATATGTACATAATTTCTGCAAAGGCAATATTAAAGAAAAATTAATTATACTTTGTGTTATTTCTTAATTTTCTTTCTTAAATATTTCAATCATTATTATTTTTTATCTTATGTGTACAAGTGTGTTGCTTGCATGTAGGGAGGTGCACCCATGTCATGCAATGCCCATGGAAATTGAACAGGAGATGGATCCCCTGAAACTGGAGTGATGGATGCTTATTAGTTGCCATGTGGATGCAGGAAATGGATCGCATATCCTCTGCAAGAGAAGTTAGTGTTCTTAACTGCTTATCCATCTCTCCACCCCCTGTAAACTTTTTTAACCCTTGAACATTTGCTTGTTTTCTTCTGCTTTTCTCCAGCTTTCATGGTTTTTACTTGCATATTGTATTTATTCATTATTCACTTATTTTTCTATTGCTAGGAATCATCCACAATCTTACGACAGTGATAAATTCTCACACTAACCGTGCATTTTGTGTGAAAGTGTTTTACCATGACAATGATAATTAGTTTTTGTTTGCTAGTTAAGCGATTTCAATACGCATATATAACTATTTAAAATCTATTCACAAATTCTATTTAAAATTCAAAGTAAACAAAACAATTATTAAGAATATTCTAACCCATCCTTCCCATGTACAGCAGCACTGCTATCAATAATCCAATTATTTACATTATATATTCACCGAACATATCACTAATGATATTTTGAATAGCTATCAATTAAGAATTAGAAGAAAACATTTACATTCCTTTTTTCTTTCTTTAACCTCTATTGTTTTGTTCTCCTGAAGTAGCTTCCTCCAACATTTTTATTTTCATAAATATAAACTTGAAAAAATTAAACTAACAGTTTATTTTCTGTTTTTGTTAGTATCACAAAACCTATTGCTCATTCATTTTCAAAGATAATTCTCCTCAACAAGACTTTTGAATTTGTGGAGTTTCATAGTAAACAGTTTTCAAGATTGTTTATTTTTTTCTTTAAATACTGAATGTTTCATTCTCTTCAACTTTCTCCATACTGCAAAACTTTCCAATAGAAATTTGTTGGAATTATTTTCCTTATATCTGTTTCTGAAGATCATCTTGCAGAACCTGAGTGTGTGTGTTTGTGGTGTATGTGTGCATGTGTGTGTGAGTATGTGTGCATAGTGTATGTACAGTGTATGTACAGTGTATGTATATGTGTGTACAAGAATATGTATATATATATA